>NW_025829669.1:1133752-1185272 GCF_002878395.1 Capsicum annuum | reverse complement strand
TTCTTGGTCCCCACTTTCTTCTCCACCTCTTCATTCCACCACCAATCCCCCCGATGATGCCCGGCCCGGCCCCTAGAAACACCTAACACCTCACTTGCATTCTCCCTGATGCACCTAGCCGCCCTATCCCACATACTATCCACGTCCCCCCTACACTCCCACACCCCCATTCCCGCCAACTTCTCCCCTGTCTCCCACGCATTCACTGGCGTCAAGCCGCCCTACTTAATTCTAGGTCTACACTCCTTACTCCATTCTCTTTCTATTCTTCTTTATACCTAAATCCATAACCAAGAGCCTATCCTGGGTCGAAAGGTTCTCACTCGGGATGACCTTACAGTCCTTACACAATGCCCTATCCCCTTTCCTAAGCAACAAAAAGTCAATCTGGGTCCTGGTTATCGCGCTTCGAAAGGTGATCAGGTGATCGTCCTTCTTCGGGAAGCCCGAGTTCACCTCCACCAGCCCAAAGGACCTCGCAAACTCCAATAGAGTAGCCCCCTCTTCATTTCTCTCCCCAAAACCAAAACCACCATGCAATCGCCAAATCCTCCCGGTAACGCCCCGATGTGCCCGTTGAAATCTCCTGCTACAACAATCTTCTCCGAGCTAGGCACTCCTCTCACCACCTCCTCCAAAGCCTCCCAAAACCGCATCTTCTCCTCCCCCTCTGAGCCCACTTGCGGCGCATAGGAACTACACACGTTCAGGGTAAACCCCCGAATGACCAACTTAATAGTCATCAACCTATCGTTGATCCTCTTCACCTCTACTACCTGACCTCTAAACTTTTCATCTACTAAGATGCCAACTCCATTCCTACGCCTCTCGCTCCCCGAGTACCACAGCTTGTAACCATCCACCTTCCTAGCCTTAGACCCTACCCACTTGGTCTCTTGAACACACGCAATATTGATCCTCCTCTTCCTAAGAATCTTCACAAGCTCTATGGACTTACCCTGAAGGGTTCCTATATTCCAATACCCAACCCTCAGCCTACCATCACTATCCACACGCCCTCCACTACCCCCCCTCCCCCCCGCGGCCAAACCTTGGCCTCCCTCTCACTCCCATCCTTTCCTCATCCCCCGCCCCCACCACGGCCCCACTCCCCAACCCCCTCGGACATGACCCTATCCAACCATTACCTCCCACAGTCACAACTACACGAAAGTATAAGAAAATATAAAGATATAAACGATGGTAGTAGCAAAGCAGCAGCAAGAAATACAAGGCTCACACAAATTCAAAGGAATAATCCAGGAACAAAACTAAACTCAACTTGAGAGCAAACACCACTGGACTCAACACCCACAGCCCCAAAAACAGATTCCCAAGCCGATAACCCAATCCAAAGCAGTGCAAAAAATGACCACAGCAACAGCAACAGCAACAATAGGCAACAGACAATATCAACAAATCCAACGCAAGTCAAGGTACAGGCGCTACTACTAGCATAATACAAAGAATGAAATAACAAAGGTTATAAGTCACCGGGTTACGCTTGTAAACCAAGCCAGAAACCAAAGCCCAGCGTTGATCGGGTTCCAGGGGATTCCGGTGCTGAGATGGAGTTGCGGCTGCTGGAGACCGAGGGGACTGGTCGTCGTTTGGGTGCTGCGGCTGCTGGCGATCGAGCGGCGGGTGCAGGCGGAGCTGCGGCTGGAGACCGAGCTTCGGCTGTTGGAGACCGAATCGGCGGCTGGAGACCGAGCGGCGGCTGGCTGGAGACCGAGGGGGGGGGGGCTCTGGTGCCTCGCGGGGGGGGGGACGGGGGGGGGGGGGGGGGGGGGGGTGGGGGCGGAGGGGGGGGGAGCGGCTTTGGGACCGGAGGTCGGTGGCGGAGGGCAGTGGGGAGCGGCGACGGGGGATGGCGCCGGAGACCGGAGGTCGGGTCGGGTCGGCGCCGAAGGTCGGCGATGGCGACGGGGGCCGGGGACCGGGACGGTGGAGAGAGAGAGAGAGGGTAGTGGAGAGGGGGGGGGGTCGGCGCCGGGGACCGGAGGAACTCAGAAGCTATAGAAGCTATAGAGACAAAAAGAACTAGAGTGTCCAGGGGTAAGAGTAAAATTAGTGATTATGATAAACCAGTTGAGTTAGAAAAAAGATGATAAGGAGATGGAGGATAGGGAAGATGAAGATGTTCATGTGAATAAAGAAAAACTCAATAAGAATTATGTAAAGTTGCTAAGACTAGGTCATATTGGGTACTACTCTACCCAGCTCATGTTAAGGGGCAGAACTTTTGATGAAGAGGAACTCAACACTTCTTTTATCTAACAACTTCTTGAAAAGCTGATGTTTTAGGCATAGGAACACTTGTTTCAAATAGAAAAACCTGTTTTATATGAAAAGGAGTAGTGGAGTTTTATGCAAATTTGACATTTTTAAATGGATGGGTAGTTAATCTAGTGTTGGAGGTGTGGAGATCGTACTTAACCCTTAAGTTAGGAGAGATTTTAGGAGTTCCTGCTGAAGGGTTAGAGGAGTATGTTTGGAAGACAGATGATAGTTGTCTACTAACTAGGAAATTCATATAAGAGAAGGAGAAGAAGAAAACTAGGAAGGTGAACAAGGGAGAGATGATTCCTAGTCATAAGATGCTAATTGAAATAATGTACAAAGAAATTCTGCCTAGGAGAAAAATATGGCATGAAGCTAGTTTTAGGAATCCAGGGATCATGAATATCCTAGAAATGAATGAGAAAGTACATTTTCTAACCCTGATAATCAAACACATGTGGAGCGTCACTACCTTTTAGGCAGGCCCTTATGGACTTGCTTATGGGTTTTATATTGTGTTTAAAAGTTTTAGGGTACCCCTTGAGAAGGTCAAGAATCCACCAAAAACAACAAGTTACTCTATCCTGAAGGATTATGAGTGTTTGGAAGAAAAAACTATTGAGAAAAAAAAAGCTTCAGTCCTATAACACAGATGCTCTTGGATCTGGAAGCAGCTTAAAAGGAAGTTTCCTTGCTGAAAAGGGAAAATGCTGGGTTGAAGGAGTGTTTTGTTGGGTCTTAATCTTAAGTGGATTCTCTCAAAACTGAGACAATCAAGATGCAGTCCACTCACTTTGAGAATATCGAACAATTAATGACTCTCCTCCCTAAGCCTAATCCTTCTCCACTTCCTCTTAAGCCTTGATGTCCTTGATCTTTTATTTTTTTTGTGGTTCTGATGACTAACAAATAATTTTTTGAGTAAAGCATCTCGTATCTCCCTAAACTATGACCAAATTTGGTATGACATACTCCAACTTCACCGGAGTCCTATTGCCCCTCTCCCCTCTCCAAACTCAATTTTAATGTATTTTTGTCACCCTTTTTAGCTGATGTGGCTCTTTTTTAGATGACATGACATCTTTGACGTGAGTTCTATTTTTATATAATAAGGTGTCATCTTAGTACAAAATGGTGACAAAAATAGGCTAAAATTGAATTCATGGGGATAATAGAATCGATGTGAAGTTGTAGTGTGTTGTAGCATCTTTGGCCATAGTTTGAGGGTACAGGATGCTTATCTCCAATTTTTTTATGACTAATGTTTGGATATTTTTGTTTTGGGGCTAGTAGTGTCTTAATTATGCCTACTAGGATGTATCTACTGATAACTAATTTTTGTTTCTACTGTGAATTGCTTTTTGTGCTTAAATGATTTCTTAAAATGTTATGGAATGTGTCACTTTTTTTGTGTCTCTGTATCCTCAATGGCATTGAGTTATTATTACTCCTTTTTAAGCAGCTTTGGATTATTTTTACTTTATTTTTTTAATAATGCCAAAAGGGGAAGAGTAGTGACAGATGTGCAATGATGTTAGAAATGCAGATGTCATGTTAAGTAGTAGTGATCTCATAGACTTGCACAAAAATAAAAATAGGTATGCCATCATCAAAAAGAAAAAAATTGAAGACTCCTTGATGGTTTGAGTTTTGATATGGGCAAATTTTATTTCGGTATAAGTCTAATTATAGTATGCATGCTTATTTTTGGTCCAAGTATAACAGGAAAAAGAATAAAGCCAGCTATGTGTCATTTATAAACATGGAAAGAAATTATTTAAATTAATTTACCTGAAAAGAACAACTTTTGAATATCTATATAAGGAGCAAAGTAACATGATTTTGATTCACTTATTGCATACGCAGAGAAGACTTTATTCTCAAACAATAGGAGAAGTCGTTCATTAAATACATAGCATAGTCAAGAGTTGTTGATTCGGTTGAGTCTTGTGTATAGTCTAGTTATTTTTGTTTGTATCCTAGAAATTGTGATAGTTGTTTAACTTTGTGCTGGTGACGTCTTGCAACATGAATTGGATTTGGCTTCTTAGAGAGTTGAGAGTTGAAACAGTTTTTAATTAACTGTTTGGGGTTAGTTGGTAAAGTTCAGGTTTTATGTTTCAAGTTGTAATTCCAAATCTTGCTTGAGATAGTGGAATGAGTTATGGTTGGAATGAGTTGTAATTGTTATTCCCTGAGAGAGATGGTTTTTCACATAAATCGTTGTACAATATATTTGTAACTCAAGTTGAATTTTGCTAAGGACTAGGTTCCTAAAAATAGTTGGAACTTGTGTTTTTCATAGGGTGACACCTCTTTTAGCCTTCAGGATTAGATTTAGATCCATAAGTTATGTTTTTTGTATCCTAGAAAGATATAGGATGACTCTTCTCAATGTGGGCAAAATATTAGACTCTATGTTGCTCACATAGTTTATGTCGATTAAGAGAAACTCCCCAAACTTAAAAAGACTTAGTATTTGCTCAACTTATTTATTATTTTTTATAATTGTATCAAAGTTAATTTACTATAGCATTTCAAGCTACTTGTTTTCAGCTTTATGTTTCATAAAGTTGACTATTAAAGTTTTTGCATTCTTGCAATGTTTTTGGATAACTCATTTGTTGCACTTAGTTCAGACAGTTTCGTATCTCCTTACTCATCTCATCTGTTAAGATTTATTTCAAATGTTATTCAATCTCAATTTTCAGTTAGTTCATGTTAATTATTTCATTCCTCTATTATGTACCAATACATTTCAAATATTGATCGATCTTTTTGCTCTATATCATTTTATGATGTAGATTCTGATTTTCAGACTTGGGGCCTCAGCGAGATGCTTCAACTTCTCCGTATCAGCCTGTGTGGTAAGTCCTTCTTGCATCCAGAGGACTTGGTTATGCTTTGCTTAGTTTTCAGCTCATCATGTAGTTTCAGTTTCAGTTGTTAGTTTTAAATAAAGGTAGCTCAAGGCCACATCCTGACAACTCTTTCACTTCAGGAGTTATAGAGGCTTCATTAGACAGTTGTTATGTTATCTTTCAAGTTGACCCTCAGTATTTCAAATTAAAGTTATCTTTATTTTCAGGAATTTAGTGCATAGTTGTAGTTTCAGCTTCCGCGTAATTTCGAAGTTGAGTTTTATGAATAGCATGCCAGGTCAAGGGTTCTCTCAAACCACTCATGGTTTCGAGTGCATGTTATGTGCAGAGTGTGGACTCAAGGCGTGACACAAAATTTCATGTATCTACGTACTTCTTCCGTTCGCTTTTACGTGTCACTAATTTTCTAATTATATTTCTACTTTTACTTGTCATTTTTGATATATCAAGAAAAAAACAACTTTGTTTTTTCAATTTTATCCTTAGCAGTAATAGTGGTATAATGATAACATAACTATGTTATTAATTGTTTTTGTTAATGAATGTGTCAAGTTAAAATATGACTAGTAAAACCGAATGGAGGGAATATTTGAGTTTCATTGTTTCATATATATTTTTATGTATCTAAGTTTCATAATTTTATGTACCCATTATTTCATATATATTTTTATATATTTGAGTTTCATAATTTTATGTACTTAAATTTCATAATTTCATGTATCTGTGAATTTGTATCTCTCGGTATATAGTGCAGTGGCGGCTGGTGGTGGTGTCTGCAGTTCCCCTAGAGTAGACATGCAAAACAGAGGAAAAAGCATAAAAAGGGAAGATGCGAAGGGCGGCTAGTATTGATTCCAATTTCTGTAGTTAGGGGAATTCAGTTAGCACAAGGGTTGAAAATGTACATTAAAAATTTTTAATCTACCAAAATATTAAATATAAGAAAATTTGAAAAAACATATTTTTCTTAAGTTTTTTTTTTTTTTTTCAAAAATCAAAACTAGAAGTGTTCTCTAAAAGAATATGACTATTTTATGTAGTTTTCAGTTTTCTCAAAAAAAATTTAAAAAATAAGATTAAACTTAAAACAAATATTTAAAGCTAAATATGAGAAAAAACTAGAGAAGGATAAAAAAAAGTAAAAATAACATAAATTTCAGGATTTATATCCATAATTATCCTCATTCCCGAATTTATTAATAAATATTCTCTCTTTCGAATTTTGATATCACATATACATATCAAACTTACCATATACATTACTAACATATACATAACAACAAACTAATTTAATGATATATAAGAAAATAACGATTGTTCCATAATTATGATCGCAATTAACGCTACAATTATTCAAACGTGATTAATGGATTCCTTAAATTCAGTAACAACTTTAAATTTTAAAAAATTGAAACCCCAAATCAAGCTAGTCGATCAAACAACATCAAATTTTGTATTTTCAATCAAAATTTGCTATTTCTCAAGCTTTGTTTCTTCAAAAAAAAAAAAATTCTCAAGAAGATGAACTTTTCAATACTGTTGAGGCATTCCGGTGTATTTCATCCCCTGTAATAATATATATTGCAAACCCATATTAGTTTAATATGTAACAAAACTTGAATAAAAATTTTCAATATCGAAAATATAGATGAGTAAGGGCTAACATTCTTCCACATACATAAGTGTGCTGGTTGAAATAACACAGCTCAATAGGTCTAGTAGAGTCCTATGTATAACTATGCTATCTATATGTTATGTCAGTACAGATGTGCAATTGTTAAACAACTCAGCAGTTTGTATGACATACATATACATAACTCTGCTATGTATATGAGTTTGGAATAAAACAACCCAGCAATGTCTAGGTCAAATATATACATAACAAAGTTATGTATATGATTTAAAATAATAAAATAACTCAGCAGTTTGTATGACATACATATACATAACTTTGTTATGTATATGATTTTGAAATAAAATAGCCAGTAGTGTCTAGGTCAAACATATACATAATATATTTATGTATATGGTGCGACATAAAAGCTCTCAGCAATGTCAAATGTCATACATATACATATTTGTGCTATGTATCATATTATGTTGGTGTAATATACCGCAATTACAATAACTTATTACAATTGAAAATAAAATGAACAAAAGTGAAGAAAATAAAATAATATTCTTCTTGGCTGAGGCGCAGATATCTCGCTCTCTTTAAGGAGATTTAAGCCCACTACAGCATAATCTATACTGATCCAGCAGTATATCTCTTGACTTGTCTCCTCCAGGATACAACAGCCCATCAACGATGTACAACTCAAGCAACTCCAGATTAGTTGAAGAGTCCAAAGCTCCACTATAATGTAACGCCCCGAAAAATGGGTCCCGAGACGTCATACGGTGCTTCTAACTACAAGTAGTTCTAAGCTATCCCTGTAAGCCCCTTACTCATTCTGAAACTCAAAGTAAAGGAAATATAAGCATGCGAAACACTAAAATACTAAAATATTTTCTGAACTGGACTGAGTTTAAATGAACACAATGTTTGAAAGTACTTAACTAGGAAATTTGAATAACCAACACTGTAAAACTGAAATGTATCTAAAAGTCGGACAAGCCTCTAACACTAATAACTACAGAGTCGCTGGGACAGACCCCCAGTTGACTCGAACTGGCTGAAAGCAACTAAATAAAATACTCTAATAAGCTGGAAATCTAAATAACTAGGTCCTCGAACTATGATGACTCACCAACTATCAGGATGTAGATAGAGATGCTCGCGGTCAATCATGTTGTTGTAACTGAGTGCCTGAACCTAACATTACTAAACAATGTAGCACATAAACGTATATGTGGATAAGTACTTTTGGAATGTACGGAGCATGTGGGGGTGAATGCATAAGTAAAATAATATCTCAACGTTCATATAAACTCATAAAAGAATGCATGCTAAATGTAAATGGCTCACATTGGCTTGAATAACTAAAAACTGAAAAAAATTACAAATCGTGAATAATAAATCATACTGTATAAATCTCGTGAGCCATGACACTTAGTGCTAAAAGTTGTACTTATAATCTATTTTCACAATTATACAAGCTAAGTGTAGAAAGGACACACCTTTATCATATTAAAACTAAAAGTTGAAATCCTGTAACTGATGTCTTAAGTAAGACAATATCTTAGTAAATTTGTAAGCCTTCACACTTAGTTTCTAAAAGATTTTCTGTTATTCTTTTCTATTAGGGAGGTTCTTCTAACCAACATACACTATGTGAACTGTCATAGTGTCCAATGTCTAGTTCCCCTAAGAGAAAAACCACACGTTGGGGAGATGTGTCATACTCTTGTCAAGGAGTATAACCTGAGTTGAGTGATCATAATCTGTATCTGCATCCATATAAATGGGAATAATTTGAATCTGTACCTACTTTTGCTCGTAGTTCTGGGGTATGTGAACTAGGACACATACCCAACTCGGTGCTAAAGACTACTTCCTTTAATTTGTATGCTCATTCGGTAGGAAACCGACTTTAAAACTAGCATAAGGGTTTACAATGAAAACCAGTTATGTATCTGCTTACTTTCAACTGTAATCAAAACTATAATCAAATCTGTAAAGTGGATTCCATATCTTAGCTGAGGATCAAAAGATCAAATCTTGTTCAAAATCTAAATATAAACTAATCATAGGGTGCCTAAAAGCATAATCTTCTTGAAATATCAATATTCAAACTAGGGCTTAATAACCCATGTTTCAAAATCATTTCAAATTATCACAAAGTCATGCTCAATAATCAAAATCTTGAAATTCATTCACAATTCTAGTCAAGATAGTGAAATTCAACTCTCAATGTATGTAGAATCACGTCACACGCATAAACATGCAAAGGTAGAAATGCAATTCAGTATTTAATCACTTGTAACATCAACATCTTCAAATAATGATAATTGGGTATGAACCCTGGACTACAAATCATATAATTTCATGTAAATTCAAAATTAAAAACTAGTTTTGGGCACAAGGATGAAAGAAGTATCCTTGTTCATAACCCCACATACCTTATTTGATTAATTGAATGTAGAATCTTGAACTTTGAATTTCCTAATGATGTTTTTGAAGCTTCTTCTTGAAGTTCTTGAACCCGGAAACTAGAATTCTTGGTTATCTTGAAAAAAGAAAGGTGAAACTTTTGATTTCTTGGAGTTAAAGTTGAAGCCTTAGGGTTTCTTTGAGAGAAATTTTAGTGAATAATGAGTATATTTTGCTTATAATAGGATTAAATCTTCTGTTTTCAAGATTTTAGGGCATGGAAAAGACTAAACTGTCCTTAGAAATTAAGATTCGCAACTGAAATATCGTTTAAAGCTTCACTGCGATGCAGTGATTCCGTCATTGCTATACTCACTGCGACACGGTGCAATCAAGGTGAGTCACTAGAAATTGACAATTGCTATTTTACACTCCACCACAATGCGCCAAAGCGGCCACTGCTATAGCCACCACGATACGGTGCTATCGTGATGGGCTGCTATTTTGGAAATCCAAACGGGGTCCAGTCCTCGTCCGAAAAATTCAAAACTCACCCGAGTTATGCTACTTACACCCATGGACATGAATCAACTCAAAAAATTACGTCTCGGATTTGGGAAGACCACTTTAAAATCCTCAAAGTTAAAGGGAGTCAAAAATGTGACTAAGTCCCTCAGCACTTAGTTAAATTTTCATGCTATAAATCTTATGTGCACACGCTAGGAGCTGAATTAAGCTAAGTTTAATAAGGGTTATTACACATAAGAACATTTTCCTTCAACATATATTTACTCTCTTTGTATAGTGAATATAGTTAAAGACTTAGAATATTTTCTTTGTCTCAACTCTTTCTTTCACTAATATACACATTCTATCACCAAATAATGAGTGAAATAAAGTGTTAGTGGTTATAAGAGTTACACAAAGTAAATACACACTTTTACTCTTAATAATATTCCAATAATGTGCATTGGAGAAGTGCAACCATCAAACACACTTTGTCATTTGATATAATGCACCTTAATTTAATTAAAATATTAAAATGCACTAACATATTATAAATAACATAATGTCTTCACTGTTTAAACCACTTATATACATAACTATGGGTTGAAATAATAACTTGTTTTGATATGTGATTTTGAAGTATTTGACTTGGCATTGGAACTTCCCTTGTCTTTGACTCAGTGTTGGAATTCCATCAATACTCAAATCATCTCTAAAATCGTCGGAGAAGAGAATTTTTTGGGGTTTTATTAGATTTTTGATTGAAAAAAGGAGAAAAGATAAAGTGGTTGACTGATGTCTCGCTTGCAGGAGCAACGATAATGATCCCTGATGCAATCCTGTCAGGACAGTGAAATTCTCTGAGTCTCCTCCCGCCGTCCTCACCTGGTTTTCGCTCCATCATACATATCCTTAATTACTCTGGTATATGCCAGCGATACTCCACTCACCTCCAAGCATCTCCAAAGCACCTCCCTGTGGACTTTGTCGTATGTCTTCTCCAAATTGATAAACACCATGTGAAGATCCTTCTTCCGCTCCCTATACTGCTCCACCAACCTACGGACCAGGTGGATTGCCTCCGTCGTCGAGCGGCCGGACGTAAATCCGAACTGGTTTTCCGAAATAGACACTATCCGTCTCAGCCTCACCTCGACCACTCTCTCCCAGATCTTCATAGAGTGACTCAATAACTTAATCCCCTATAGTTATCTGCATATGCTAAATGATTCAAATTAGAACTCCACTTTGGAAACCCATATCCAACATATTGACTATCCTCAAATAAAGAGTAGAGATCGTGTAAGCACTTCTGCAGAAAGAATAAACAAAAAAGGGGATAGATGATCCTCTTGCTTTACTCTCGTTGTGGAATGAAAGAATCCATGAGATTGACCATTAATAAGCACAAAGTAATAATTGTTAGATATCAATCTCCAAACCAGATCCACAAAATTATTAGAAAATCCCATTTTCCTCAATACCTTCATTAGAAAAAAACAAAAAACCTTATCATAAACTTTTGCCATATCAAGCTTAATGCCAATATTAGAAGGTTTCCTCCACTTTCTGATATCCGTAATCAATTCCTAGGTAAGGAGGACATTTTCAATGATACTTCTTTTTTTAAAAAAACATTTTCTAATCTGTCATGAATGATCCAAGACATGATCTTATTGACAAAATTACTCAAGCTAATTAGTCTTGTGTCTGAAAAGGTTTGAACATTGGTTTTATTTGGAATGAGGACCAAGTTATTATGAGTAATTGATTTAGGGAGTGTATTACCAGCAAAAAAATCTTGAACCATCCTCACAATATCTTAACCCATTATTTCCCAGCAAGTTTGATAGAATTTCCCTGACAGGCCATCTGGTCCACATGAGCTATCTCCATTAAGACTGAACACTGCTTTCTTCACTTCATCACTATCAAGAATAACATATAGAGATGAATTTTCATATTCGTTTATCAGTTCGGGAATATGTACAAGTAATGAATGGTCAGTAGCATCTCTGTCCTATTTGAACTAACTCTAAAAAAAACTGCACTGCTTCCCCTGTACCTTGAGAATCCTAAATCTTTAATAATTTCAGCTTCTTCCTTCTTCCCTTAACCAGACTACGGAAAAAATTGGCATTTCTGTCTCCTTCAGTAAATCAGTCATAGCTAGCTTTATGTTGCCAGTACCTCTCCTCCAAGTGCAAGTATTTTGAGTATTCAACTTTGGATTTTTGCATTACAATTGTATTTCAACTGATGGGAACTCTTCAAAATGTTGCTCTTTAATTCTAGCAATCTCATCTCTAATAATCAATTGTTGAAAGATATCTCCATATATTTTACTGCTCCATAGTGTAAGAACCTTCTTGATCTTCCTAATATTCCTCTTGAAATCTAAGAATGGATTAGGTGAGATATAAGTATCCCAATTTTGTCTAACCACATTTTTAAATTCCTCATGATCAATAAAAAAATTAAGAAACCTAAAAGTTCTTTTATAATTAGAGAAATTTCTCTCACAATTTAGTAACAAAGGAGCATGATCAGACCCATTTCTAGGGAGGTGCTCAACTTCTGTATGAGAAAAAGGATCTAGGAAATCTGCATTCATTAATATCCTACCTAATCTTTCAAAGATACAATCATCTCCTACGCTTCTATTCCACTAAGTAAAGGGACTTCCCGTATGGGAAACTTGTACAAGGTTACAAGATTCAATACAAGTTCTGAAATCCTCATGATCAACATCAATTAAAGGAAGACCCTCTATATTCTCTTCACCATTTAACACCATATTAAAATATCCTCTAATTAACCAAGGAGAATTAATCCCAACAGCTACTTCATAAATATCATCCCAAAACTTTATTCTGGGAACACTATCGCACTTAGCATACACCAGGGTAGCACAAAAACTAAACAATATGGAATGATCTTGTGTTTATATAGTAATTTATTGCTCTGTATTACTACTCACAGTGATATGATACCCATGATTAGTAAACACCTAAATCTTACCATTGATATTGTTAAAAACTTGAGGCATTTTCAACCTTGTTCTATTTCTATTGATTGTTCTTATCTGCTGAAAAGATTCTATTAGAGTTACAAAAGCAAATTTATGATAATTATGCAATATTTACACTCTAAAATGCTTTTTGTGACTTTACAGACCTTATATTCCAAATAAGAGCTTTCATTATTTAGAATCTTATTGGGACCTCACCTTATTTTTTATTGTACTCTTGCATATTTTACAATATTGATCAATCTTTGCAAAAGGTTTGCATCTCTAAGTATCTGATATTCATTCAGCCGTGTGTCACCTTGCTCCGAGTTACCTTTTAACTTCTGAATCTGACTCCATTCGAATGGTGAATATGTTATGTAGAGTCTTATTGGGAGATTCTATCAAATTCAATCTAAACTAAGATTCATGTACTTACACAACTGTGGAAAGTTCTATGATTGCCAATATACTCTGACCCTATTGTTCCACATTAATCAAATTTCTCTCATTATTGTGTTGCTGCAACTGTGAGTTTCCACTATTATAAACCTCTGCAATTATTGTTGCTTCTTGTTCTTGACTGATTGTTTCATTTATCTGCTCTGCTAGTAAGATTGCTTTGATACATTTAAGTTTCCTACCACCTTTCTTTGTATTCTGATTTTCTCTATATTTTGATTCTTACTTTGATCTATTGATTCCACCTGCTTGCTTGTTGTACGGTTATTGTTGCTTGCGCCCCGTTCCTTACTTTTGTGGTTGGCAATGCTTATATTTTCCATTCCTTAGTTGATGAGTGATGAGGATATTGCTTGTCATCTACTTCTGATGAATGTTGATTTTGTACCTCCTTTATACTTGACCTTTGATTATTTTTTTTCTTCTTTAAAGTGCTTCTCTTTCTTGTCAGTTTTCTCTTTTGTGTTAGAGATATCTTCCTGCTCCTCCTCTGTTAATTCTACAAAAGCATTACTTGTGCTAACTATTTTTCCAGGTGAGAATGCTTTGTGATTGAACATTACATCTACATTCTTATCAATGATGAACCTCCTTCTTGTAGGGTTCCACTGTTTCTTTTGAGCCCTGAACTTTTTTCTTTATACTCTTGTTTCTTTATTCTCCACTTGTTCTTCTTGCTTATCACCATATCTTATCAACTCCTTAAACTATAAAAACTAGTTCATCATGCCCTTGAAGTTTGCACACCTTACAATATTTTGGAAGCATGTCATATTGAATTTTGACCCTTTCAACTCTTGATTCCTTGGTATTTGAATTCACTATTTCCATCTCCACAAACTTTGGAAGGTCTAACAGAAGATCCATCTTAACCTTGACCCTAGCACAACTAGGTCTAATCTTTTTAATAATGGTTGAATGCAAGTGTATAGGTTTACCCACTGCAAAGGCAAGGGAGATGTAACGATCTAAAAATTTATGAAATATGTAAAATTTGTAATTTTATGTGATTTGACTATTTTACCCCTTCCCGTAGTTAATTATGGTATTTCTTGGGTGTGGGAGTGATTGACATGGGTTTCGATGCATTTTGATACCATTTATATGATATTGTGGTTTTTGATGGCTTTGAGAGCCTTATTTTAGACTTATGGGGATATATTTTGATCCGTGCCACGGATGGCTGAATGGACTACGCCAGCAACTCCAAAATATTGATTTTAGGCTAAGTAGGCCTTTGGTTCGGGTCCCAGTGCACCCGAGCTTATTTTGACCTATTGATCGAAAAGTTAGAAAATTGGAAATATGGTGTGGGACCTATATTTGGTCAAAAGAGCCTCGGATAAAAAATACAACTTCACCAATAGATCCGGAATATTGATTTTAGGGTATTAGCATATTTGGTGTAATTTTATGGCTTTTAAATGTCATTTCGACCCACGATTTAGAAAATTGCGACTTTGGATTTCGAGGGTCAACTTTTTAAAAATGACATTTTTTTGAAAATTCGACTTCAACATGTCCGAAACATCGAATTTAGTGTGGTTACATAGTTAGTTTGCATATATCAAACTCCGAACGAATTTAGGGCACCCCATCGAAGTACGGATTGACTTAAAAAAATAGCTTTTCAGCTATATCTGTGCAGAAAATCTGCAATGATAAATAGCAGTTTTGGGCCTATTTTTGCTAATTTTTCATCTTTCCTCTTGGGAGTTAAACACTAAAATAGTGTGAGAGCTTAAGAAGTGAAGTTTGTGGAAGCTTGAGAAGCTAAATTAACATATATTTCTTGATTTTATCCGACCTAGTGTTTCTCCTTGTGGTGTGCCTGTCTTGTTTGTGAAGAAAAAGAATGGCTCTATGCAGATGTGTATTGATTTTTGGTAATTGAATAAGGTGACAGTTAAGAATTGTAATACCTCATATTTTACTTAGTTCAGTTCAGCTTATAGTGCGTGCATAAGAGGCTTCGAACTTGAAAATTTCACTAAGTGTTGAGGACTTCATCTTATTTTTGGCCTCTTAACTTCGAGAATTTTTAAATGAGTCTTCCTGACCTTGAGACTTAGGTATTTGAATCAATTCATGTTGAGGGGTGTAGGGAGCATGTCTCGGGGAAGTTTCAGATTTTTTGGACGAGGATTGGGGCACGTTTGGCTTTTGATTCCAGAACCTCACCGTGATTGTGGTACGTCGCAGTGGTATAGAGATGAGGCCATTACCGCATCGTGGTGATCCTTCAATCAACATTCTAGTTATAAATTTAAATGCCTTAGGGGCAGTAATGTCTTTTCCCCTTAATCCAAGTCGTCATAACACGACTTATATTAGTAATTTGGGCATTATTTGCCCGCCCTTCTTCAATTTCTATCAAACAAATCCTAACCCTCTCCCAAGAACATCAAATCCAATTTCATTCTCTTGAAGAAAAAAAATAAGAATTCAAAACTCCCATCCAAGATCTTCAAGAAAGCTTTCAAGATTGTGTTTCCCTTTCAAGCTTAAGGGTTAAGGTATGTCTGATGTTCATCCCTGGGCCCTTTTCACCCATGGAGTTCAAGAACCTATTTTTATAGTTTAAATTATGAATTTACATGTTTATAATGAGTTATCTTCGTAAAGCTTTTATGAATTTTGATTATACATGATGTTTACAAGTGTTTTTTGTTGAAAGTAGCCCTTACATGTTTGAATGAAGAAAATTCCATGTTAAATCCCTAATTTATGATTTTAGTGTTATAATTATGTTATTCCCAAGTGTTTCAATCATTCCCATGCTTAAGTTCATGAATTTCAAGTGTTTGATTAAATATCTAAATGATTTGGGTATTGAACAATGATCTCTCATTATGGTTTTGTTAAAGCTATATATGTCCTTATTGATACTTCCATTCAAAGCTGGGGGTTATGAATACCTAAAACTTAGTTTTTTACATAGTTTTAGTATTCTCAAATAATATTTAGTTAGACTTAGTTCAGTTTAGTACCAGTGTCAGTTCAGTTAGGAGTAGGATTTAGCACCAAGCAAATGAAGGAATGGCAAATTCTCCGTCAGTTAGGCAGAGTCATTAGTAGCAGCCCTGTGTTCTAGAACTACGTATCTAGCATAGGATATAAGGAGTCACCCATCAATTTAGGTTTGACTTCCTCTAAGGAGTTACCCGTCAGTTTAGGCTTAACTTTCTCCCAAGGGTCACCCGACAGTTTAGGCTTGACACCCTGGTCTTTCAGTATACCAGATTAGTGGATCCACATAGCTATTGTTATTACTTGTGGAATGGTACTGACACCTTTCCAAATGGGGTCACAGGTCGGACCTCAATTAGCTTAGATTGGGGCATGTCGGTTAGATGATAACTCCCACAGTGTCAATTCATTTTTCAGTAGAGAATTCAGTTTTAGGTTTGCTTGACCATACAATATAGTTATCAGTCATTCAGTTACCAGATTTCGGTATTCACCTTACAAATTATTTTAGAATCATGTTATATTCTTGGGTTATGCATTCTCAGATTTTTCAGTTTTCACGTATTTATATTCAGTAATCTTACACTATCCAGCCAGTCTTTACTTCATGCACACAACCCATGCATTCCAGCCTAACCTCATCTCATATACCAGTACATTTAAAGTATTAATCTCATACTCATTTCTTGCGCTATGATGTTTAATATCATAGGTTCGGACTCTCAGTTTCTTGACCGCGCTTAGATGGTGCAGCTTATCAATGATAGCAGCAGTGGTGAGTCCTCATATTTCAAAGACCTATTATATGTTTTTCAATATTTCAGTATTTTAATCCGTTAGCCTGTCGGAGTTAGTTGGGAGCTTGTCCCATCAACTCCTTAATTAGTAGAGACTTTCAAACATTTCAGACAGTCAGTTATTTGTCAGTCTTATCAGTCAGTTTTCAGCATTTTTGCTTATATTTCAGACTTGTGGATTTAGTTGTATTGTTTTCAGTATTTAAACCTTATGGCATATTCAGTTTTTTTCGTACATATTTATTATCAGTAAATTATTCAGTGCTCACAGGAGGTACCAGCTCATGGGTTAGCTTGTGGTCACTTGTGACCATAAGCACTGTTGTCGTGACTAGGGGGTAGCCTCGGGTCATGACAAGAATAAGTATCTTCTACCTCGCATTGATGATTTATTTGATTAGTTTTAGGATGTTGTGGTATTTTGAAAATTGATTTGAGGTCCGGTTATCACCAGTTGAGGATTAGAGCTTCGAATATTCCAAAGACAACTTTTCAAACTTAATATGGTCATTATGATTTCTTGGCATGTCTTTAGGTGACCAATGCCTCTGCTGTGTTGATGGAGTTGATAAACCGGGTGTTTTGATTATATCTCTACTCGTTTGTTATTATGTGTATAAATAATATCTTAATTTATTCCAAGAGTGAGGTTGAGCATGAGGAGCATTTGTGGATTGTGCTTCAGAGATTGAGATGAGAAGTTGTATGCTAAGTTCTCTAAGTGCGAGTTTTGGTTAGAGTCTGTGGCTTTCTTGGGTCATTTGATGACTAAGAAAGGTATTATGGTTGATCCAGCCAAGGTTGCAGCGGTTCACGATTGGGCTAGACCTACTTTATCTACCGAGACAATGCTTAGCTGGGTACTATCAGCGTTTTGTCGAGGATTTCTCTTCTATTGCAGCTCCTTTAACTAAGTTAACTCGAAAGAATATTTCCTTCTGGTGGTTTGATGCTTGTGAGGCGAGCTTTCAAAAGCTAAAGAATTTGTTGACTTTAGCTCCTATATTGGTTTTGCCCAAAGAGGGTGTGGCCTTTACCATGTTTTATAATGCTTCTGGTGTTGGATTAGGTGCTGCGTTGATGCAAGAAGGCAAGATGATTGCGTATGCATCTCGTCAGTTGAAGCCTCAAGAGAGAAATTATCCTACCCATGATTTTGAGTTGTGCACAGTTGTGTTTATCTTGAAGTTGTAGAGGCACTACTTGTATGGAGTCTATTATGAGATTTTCTCAGATCATCATAGCCTTCAGTACTTCATTACCCAGCGAGATCTTAATATGAGACAGCGTTGTTGGCTTGAGTTGCTTAAGGACTATGACTTGACTATTCTCTATCATCTGGGCAATGCTAATGTGGTTGCAAATGCCTTGAGCCAGAAGTCAACTAGCATGGATAGCTTGACACATCTTTTTACCCAGGAGAGGCCTTTGGTCTCAGAGGTTCAGTCTTTAGCTAACCAGATAGTTAGACTTGATATTTCAACACCTGGGCGTGTTTTGGCATATTTGGAAGCTAGATCTCCTTTGATGGATCAAATTTGAGCTCATCAGTTTGATGATGTTGGATTGAGGTTGATTCGAGATAAGGTGTTGAGTGGGGGATGCTAAGGAATCCTCACTTAATTTAAATAGCATTTTGAGGATTAGGGGTCGATTTTGTGTGCCAAGAGTGGGTGATTGGATTAGGTTGATCTTAGAGGAGGCCCATTGTTCCAGATATTTTATCCATCCAGGTGTAACTGAGATGTATCGTGATTTGAGGCAACACTACTAGTGAGGTGATATGAGGTGAGATATAGCAGATTTTGTAGTACATTGCCTATGTTATCAGCAGGTGAAGGCCGGGAATATGATACCTGGTGGATTGGTTCAGAGGTTACCCATTCTCGAGTGGAAGTAGGAATGGATTACCATGGATTTTGTGACTAGTTTGCCTCGTACATCTCATGGTTCTGACAGTGTTTGGGTTATCGTGGATCGATTGACCAAGTCAGCTCATTTTATTTTGGTTCGGGTCGCATTCAATGCTGAGAGATTAGCCCTTATCTTCATTAGTAAAATTATGTGTTTGCATGGTATGTCGGTGTCTATTATTTTAGATTAAAGTTTTGTGTTCACGTCTCACTTTTGGAATTTGGGTGAGTATAGTGGTGAGTATTCCTGCCTGTCATGCGGGTGACCCGGGTTTGATCCCCGGGAACGACGCCAAAATTTGATATGCCCAAATTATACCTCTCTTACAAGAGAGTAAGTGCTCGTTGTCAAATATATAACCCAACTAGGTTGGGGTCGAATCTCACAGGGAATATAGTGCTAATTAAGTTGTATGCAGATTAGTTGACTTTTAATCATTCGTTTCCATAAAATAAATCGGGGGATTTGATTCAGTTCACAAATTAATGGTTTCAATTTAACAAGATGAAATGTGTAGTAGTATTCAAATTCATAGAAATAGCAAGCTAGGGTTATGTCCACCTTGTAGTTTTCAATACTTCCTAACTATGGGCTTTACGAATTCATACATGCATCGTGCTTATAGAGAAACGTATTGTATTTAATAACATAATCCTAGTGTTTCTCAACCATCAAGGACTAATTCACTTTAGTTCACTCGAATCAAAAGCGTTTACCAAAAACAATATGAAATCTCCAAGTAGTTAATCCTGCTAAGGCATTAACATATGAAATAGGGGTTGGCAATCCTATTTTCTTGTCACTACTCTCTTTTTTGAACATCAACCTTTCTTTCGAACAAGTTGTGTTTTAAGGCATATCCTCTATGTTTTAAGGCATATCCTCTATGTTTGCAACCACGAGAATTCAAGATAAGTGAAGAGAGTATGATGTAAACAAATCAAGGCATAATGAATTCAAAATCCAAAGTGATAGATTGTATGCTACAAGGCTTCCATAACCCTAACTAATAAACTTAGCTACTCATGAATAAAATGAAAATCATCATAAGTATATTTATCATACCAAAAACTAGAAGAAGATCTTAGTGTGCGAATAGGAAAAACAAGCGAAAAACGTTTCTCTCTCTCCTCAAGCTAAGCCGCCTTTTTCCTCTCCCAAAATAATATAGAATAATGAATTCTGAATAAAAATTTAGCATTAAGACTTTTAATAATCTTTTCTCTCATAATTGCTTTCTAAGTCCCTAAACTAATTATAAATGGCAAACTAATCTTGGACATAGTTTCTAGGTGCCACATTTGGGTCCAGACTGCTACTCTCTTGTGACATATGCCATCTGCATTCCCTTGTCCCATTATATCTTCATCTACCTCATTAATACCTGAAATCATGCTAATCATATTGGTTAGCTCAATTACATAGAAGTAGAGTAAAAACATAAAAAACTAGGCACTTTGTTCTCTAAACTTAGCTAAACTATGGATAAGTTATGGTGCTTAGGCGTATAAATACACCCAAGATCAACTACTCTTACACTTTGTTCAACATATCACTTCACTTTTATTATACATTCCTCATGCTGAAGGACTCATGACTTCATGGAATATATTATCTTTTTGTTTCTCTTGCTGTAGAATCAAACATTTTGACCTAATTGAGACATGTCTTTCAACTGATGACCAAGTTATTCGTGTATTTCTAAAAATAATTGCATTAATTTTGAAAGAAGGTTTCAACGTGGTCACCAAATGTCTCTAACACTCCATCAATTTCTCGAATGCCCTTTTTCTAAATTTATCCCTCTGATTCAAAGTTAATGCTCAAATTGGATTTTAAGATCTAGCTGAAAATTTCACAAGCATGTCATATCACTAGAGCCAACATAAAATGTACAATATAAAGAAAACAAACAGACAACACATATTTAAAACACAAAGGGAAACGAACATTCTATTTAGTTGAAATGAAAGATAGAAAAGTTTGAACATAAATGACAAAAGGACGAAACAAGATAGATCTCGAACTACAACCCTGAAATAATTTGGATAACAGAAAAGAAAACAAAACAAACTACCAGACTCCTTCCTAGTAGGGAGAGGAGTGACTTCCCAATTGTTGAGCTTGATATTTTAGTCACTGGTTTGCATATCAGCATGAATAGAGCTTTCCTCACTGTTAATGTTCTGTACCCTAATTGATTTATCTTGAATCATCTTTCCTATTTTTCTTTTTAAAGCACGAAAATCTTCAATACTGTGACCCTAAACATCATAATAATATGCACATCGTACATTAGGATCAAAACTTCCTGAATGTGGTTCAGGAGTATACCCAAGGAGAGGAGTGATCATGCTCTGCTGTACCAATCCCAAGAATAAACTGGCACAAGACTCTCCAGTTGGTGTGAACTATCCCTTAACTTTTGCCTTATTTCATTGCTTGGCTTGGATCGAAAATTGGGCCTAGAAGGGCTTTCGTATGTTATGTGGAGTTGGAGGGTGACTTTGAGGAGTTGGTGCGCGCCATTGTGAATAAGAAAGGAGTTGAACATACGGTTGTGCGCAGTATACTATATATGAAGGTGGAGAAATGGAGTATAATGGATTTTGGGAGGGATTATAGAGAGCTTGGGTATGAACTTGGGATTAATACTGATGAGAACGGTGATGTCGTCTTCTTGGATATGTCGGTTCCCCAACTACAATAGCAGTTGCATCTTTCTCATCCTTGTTCCCTCCAATTTCGCTTAATTGATTGCATATTATCCCAAATGTTTCACGGATTCCTCCTGTCTATCTTACTCCTTAAATTTCGATATCTCAAGGCTTAGAGGAGGTTTAACACTTGAAGACATACCCTAGTTTTTGTATGTAATATCTTCTTTACCCACATGTCCTAGGGAACTTTTCCTAGCATTTCCTATACTCTTCATTTTTCCAACCATTTTCTATGGCTCTTCTGGCAAGCTAGACTTCTTGTTAAGAAATTTTGGTGGTCCAATTAACATTGATGTGGGCTTGGGAGTATAGCAATGATCATCAAGAGTACTGAACATTGATCCACTAACAAATTGGGGCAACACAACAGTTGGATTAATAGCCAACGTGGAAGCCTGAGCAGAAGGTTGAGCAATAAAAACACAGGCAGTATGTGGTGCTTTTAATGTAGCAGGCTTATACTGTGAAGCTAGAGGAAGTGTGGTGGAAGTATTGGAATGCTTTTGGCTTGGAAGGAATTATGAGTCATGTTGCAGTGCATCAACAATAATAGGAAACTGCCTTTGCGATTTTGATGAAAAACTTGAGGTATTTGTAGGATCAATAGCGGTGAATGGAGAAGGAGACAACCCATTGGTCTAAGATCAGTGCATTTCATTCATTTGTTGTCTTAGTCTCCTTATCTCTTGCTTTAAACTCTCATTTTCCTGACTCTTTGTTTACTCCATGATGTCTCTCTCTATATCCTTGTAGGACACAACTAACCTTTCCTTAGATTTGTAGCCACAATGCCACAATCAAACCACCTTAAACTAACTGAACAAGAGATAACAAGCGTGTTAGAGTTCAACACTACTTCAAATCTCTTTTTCTGCTTTTCTTTTTGAAAAGATCAACGAACCCAAGAAGGGCGCCTACGTATCTCACTCCTAGAGAGGATAATCAGGTGTACGGAATTTGTGAAATCTTGCCAAAATGGCCAATTAAACTCTTTTTCTTTACTTTTACTTGAAACTTTAAAAATAAAAGAAGATAACAAATTGTCAAAAGAATTGACGAAAATCTTTTTACATTTTTCAGATTTAAATTCGTATACAAAATGAAATCTATGATTACCAAAGAAAATCTTTTTGGGTTTTTCAATTTTAATTTTCACACGAAAATGAAACTCTTTTTTTTTGTAATTTTATTTTGAAGATGTATATGAAACACCTACTCTAAATGGAGAGTACAGAAAATCTTTTTGAATTTTTTCAAATTCCTATACAGAATGAAGCCTATGATTACCAAAGAAAAATCTTTTTAGATTTTTAATTTTTAATTTCATACGAAAATAAAGCTTGGTTAAAGAAAAATCTTTTTGTAGTTTTCTTCTGAAGATATGTATGAAACTTATTCTAAATGAAGAGTGAAAAAATCATTGTGAATATTTCAAATAAGATCCCCAAACTCTGGAAAGGATGCCTACGTATCTCACTCCCGAGAGAGGAGAATTAGGGGTGCGTAGTTCGTCCAGATTTGGACAATTAGGGATTAACTAACAGATTGACCCTAACTTAAGAGACACGACCAAAGACAGATGATGAACGTCAATAAAAATTTTTTGGGGTTTTTTAGTTTGACACTTCACATAAAACTGACACCAACAACTATGAAATGACATTTTTTTTTGGCATTTTTATTATATGAAATGTACAAAACTTCTACCATTTTTTTAATTTTCTTTTATTAAAAAGCTCATATTAAAAGTCTTATTTTGAACTTATGTGGATATCTTTTGATCCGTGCGATAGATGGCCGAACAAACTATGCCAGCAGATCCGAAATATCAATTTTAGGCTAGGTATACCTTGGGTTCGGGTTCTGGTGCACCTAATCTCATTTCGACCTATTGGTCGGAAAGTTGAAAAAATGGAAAGTTGGGTGTGGGACCCACTTTTGGTCGAAACGACCTCGTATGAAAAATATGAATTCGCCAGCAGATCCAGAATATCGATTTTAGTATGTTAGCATGTTTGGTATGATTTTATTACTTTTAAATCTCATTTCGACCCTCGATTTGAAAAATTGTGACTTCGAATTTCGAGGATCAATTTTGTGAAAATAGATATTTCTGAAAAATCTGGTAGCGCCATTGCGTCCAGAACATCAAATTTAGTGTGGTTGCATAGTTCATTTACATAAATCGGACTCCAAACGAATTCTGGACACCCCGTCGAAGTCGTCCGGAGTGGACTTTAAAAAAAAAAACAGCAGCTATTGCAGATTTTTCTGTTATAAATATAGCAGATTTTTCACTTTTTGGTCAATTTTGCTCATTTTTCATCTTGTCTCTTGAGAGTTAAACCCTAAATATTTTGGGAGCTTAAAAGTGAAGTTTGTGGGAGCTTGGAAAGCTAGATTAACACCTATTTCTTGATTATATTATGTAATTAAGGTAAGAATTCACCCTTTTCTTAGTAATTTCTTCATTAATTTCTCAAAATCCCAAAAATCTTAGGGCATGATTTTAAATTCAAATTTCACTCATTTTCACTTGAATAATACTTTTATCTTATAATTACTAGTTTTTCATCAATTTAACCTTCAAAACAACTTCGATTCTGGATTTTAACCCGGATTTTAAATATTTTATCCGATAAAGCTCAAAAATGGGTTTTCTTCGATTTGAACCTCGTGTTTTACTCGATTTTACTTGGATTTTCAGCTGTAGGTTCTAAAAATATGGAAAACATAATTTTGAAAAAAAGTTTCGATTTTGCCCTTCTTTTTCGGAAATCTATTTTGGGGGTTCATTTTGACCCCGAACCAAAAGTAGTCAATGCGTAGCTTTCATTTTTGATCTTTCTAGTGAAGTTCGGAATTGTTCGTAAAAGTTAGGGTTGGGGGTTCAAATGTAGCGGACCGGTTTCGGCTTTCGAGGTAGGTTATGGCTTGACTCTTCAGACTAGGCTGGAAAGTAAATGATGGTACAAAATGAATGTTACGGGTGTGAACTAATCATGAAAAATAGCTATCTGCGTGTTGTGCCTGTGTGGGGGCCTATATGTGATGTAATTGTCAAAAATGAAATATTATGTGATATGTTTGACCGTGTGGGGCACTATGTGACATTGATAGCCTTAAATACATGTGAGTAATTGTATTGTATTGTTTAATGTGGTACCATTGGTGTATTGTGATTATATTCATACTTTATTGGCATATGAGACATGTGAAAATTCATGGATTAAACAAAAATAATGAGTGGATATTGGCTCATGTGGTTGTGGAAATATATCATTGTGGTTGGTTGTGAAAATATATCATGTGGTTGATTGTGGAAATACATATTGTGATTGATTGTGAAAATTGCATCTTCATATCATACCCATTCATGAAATATTGGTACCACCGTGGCAACATTTGAGAAATACTGGCAACACCTTTTTTTAATATTGTAACACCTTATAAAACCCTTTTCGAGGGATGTGTCGAAAAAGAGATACGAGATATGTGGATTGTATATGGGTTGATGAACCCTCTATGGGTCCTACTTCGGGAAACTTTAGTTCCGTAGATGTATACGGGGATTGTGCGATAATATCGGAGGTTGTGTGACGACCCTGTGCATCATCATCATCATCATCATCATATACATTGCACTTACTTTATTGTGTTTTTGTTGTGTTGTATTGCCTTATTGCCTTGTCGTCTATGTATTTATCTTACCTTCCTTTACTTGTATTTGATGATCTTGTATCTACATGTTCTCTCTTGTTCTATTTATATGTGAAATAATGTATACTTGTGTAATATCTTGATGTGTTGTTGTAATATATGTGAGATATATTAGAACTGTTAGTGCAAGTGGTGTGGGCTACCATTATGGGACATTTTCTGATTGCATGTGACGTGCCCTTAGTGTATATTTTGTATGCTTTGTTTACTACTTTGCTTGGTCGGCCTATGATACCTACTGAGTACAAGTGGACCGTACTCATACCTACTGCGCCCTTTCGATGCAGGTCTTAGCTCGAGTGTGCCTCAGCTTGATTGACTCGGGCGATTGTTGGAGCTTCCAAGGTAGCGATTAGACATTCATGCATCCGAATTTCACCTCTATCTTTCTATAGTTGTTATGTCTTTATTAGTATTCGGAGACAGTTATTATTCCTTTGTGGTTATTTTTTTTTATGCATATGACTCTTGAATTGTATTAGTAGTTCTTACACTATTGACACCTGGTTTTGGGCATGATTGGCATTTTGGATAAGTTCTTTTAGCATTGTTATAATTACTTATATAGTTTGGCTTTATTCTAGAAGACTTACCGTGGGATATTTCTGTCTTTTCTTTTCTTCATATCGGTTTGGGTGATAGGCTTACTTGTCAAGGTACGTCGCGACAAGTGCCATCATGACCCTTATTTTAGGTTTTGACAAATTGGTATCAGAGCAGCCAGGTTTCATTGGTCTAAACGGTGTAAGAACGGGATGTCTAATAGAGTCTCATGGATCGGTATGTAGATGTCTATATCTATCTTCGAGAGGCTATAGGATGTCTTTAGGAAACTTTTCTTATTTTATTCCTTATCGTGCTATTTCTTTCATGCCCTTATTTTGAGTTGTGTTTCACTTTTTCTACATGAATGGAGTTGCTTATACCTCTTATTAGTTGAGAGATGCAGCGAGAGATTATTGGATATCATTTGTGGGTTGTAGGCTTGTTAATGCTCCTGAGTTGTCATGGTATCAGTTTGTTGATGCCTTTCTAGAGAGATTTGTGCCTTTTAGTTTGACAGATCATATGTGGGATGAGTTTGATCATATAGAGCAGGGCTTCATGATAGTTTTTAAATATAAGGCATTCTTCCACGCCCCATCCAGATATGAGCTTGAGAAGATTCAAAATTTTGTGAAAGATTTGGTTGTCTCCCTTCAGTTGGCTACATCTCAGAGGATTGTGTTTGAGGGTTCTTTTAAGAGTATTGTGGATCATGTTAAGGTGACAGAGGGTATTATTAGTGTTTCTTAGGGAGGCGCCAAGAAGGTGCGTCGTTTTGGTGAGTTTAGGAGTTAGACCTCTCGAGGCAGAGATTTTAGAGGTTCTCGTGGATACCATGGTAGGACAGTGCAAGCAGCATTACAGAGTTAGGGTGGTGGACCTTTTAGTTCAACAGTACAGGGTGGTCATTCGGGCCTAGTTGTATCTTCTCCTATTGAGACTGTTCATAGAGGTTGTTATGTATGTGATGAGATTGGGAATGTGGCCAGGGACCATCCCCGCTGGGTGATTTGAGCTATTCTTATTTCAGCTGTGAGAGGTAGGTGTTCTACTAAAGGTGAAAGAGGTAAGGATAGTAGAGCTTGTGTTGGTAGTTGTGGGACTACTTATCCAGTTGGTAGTCATAGATAGTGTTATGCTATACCAGCCGGACCTGAGGCAGAGGCTTCTGATACTGTGATTAAGGTACCTTCCTCATTTATTTCAGACTTGCATCTGTATTATTTGATCCCGAATCGACTTTCTCCTATGTATCTATGTATTTTGCTTTGGGTTTTGATTCTGTTACTGAGCCTCTTTCCATGTCTATTTTTGTATCTACCCCGGTAGGTGATTCTTTAGTGGTGAATCAGATGCATCGATCTTGTGTTGTGACTTTTACTCGAGCGTGATACTTTGATAGACTTTCTTATGTTAGATATGATCGATTTTAATGTTATTTTAGGTATGGATTGGTTGTCTCCTTATCATGTTGTCTTATATTATTTTCCAGGACTGTGACTTTAGCTTCATCGGGTGTGCCAAGGATAACTTGGAAGGGTACACTTCATTCAGGTCCTAAAAGGATTATATCCTATGTTTAGGCTCGTAATTAGTTGAGAGGGGATGTTTGTATTACTTGGACCATATTCATGACACTAGTGTTATTTCGCCTCCTTTCTTGGACTCTGTCTGTGTCATCCGTGAGTTTATAGATTTGTTCCCTACGGACTTGCCTAGTATGCCTTCGGATCGAGATATTGGTTTTATTATTGATGTTGTTCCGGGTACCAAGACTATTTCTATTCCTCATTATAGGATTGCCCCAACAAAATTGAAGGAACTGAAGGATCAGTTGCAGGAGTTGTTGGATAAGGGATTTATTCGACCTAGTATTTCACCTTAGGGTGTGCCTGTCTTTTTTGTGAAGAGAAAGGATTGGTCTATGAGTATTTGTATTGATTATCGACAGCTGAGTAAGGTGACAGTTAAGAATAAGTATCCTCTTTCTCGCATTGATGATTTATTTGATCAGCTCCAGGGTATTGTGGTGTTTTTGATGATTGATTTGAGGTTTGGTTAACACCAGTTGAGGATTAGAGCTTTGGATATTCCAAAAACTGCTTTTCAAACTCGATATGGTCATTACCGGCTTAACCAATGCCCCTGCCGTATTTATGGAGTTGATGAACTGAGTGTTCTGACCGTATTTGACTCCTTTTTTATTGTATTTATAGATGATATCTTGGTTTATTCCAAGAGTGGGTTTGAGCATGAGGAGCATTTGCGAATTGTGCTTCAAAGATTGAGGGATGAGAAGTTGTATGCTAAGTTCTCTAAGTACGAATTTGGTTTGAGTTTGTTTCTTTCTTGGGTCATGTCGTGACTAAGGAAGGTGTTATGGTTGATCCAACTAATGTTGCAGCGGTTCGTGATTGGGCTAGACCTACTTCGCCCACCGAGATTCGGAATTTTATTGACTTGATCGGGTATTATTAGTGTTTTGTTGAGGGTTTTTCTTCCATTGCAACTCCATTGACCAAGTTGACCCAGAAAAAGATTTCTTTTCAGTGGTCCGATGTTTGTGAGGCTGGCTTTCAAAAGCTCAAGGATTTATTGACTTCAGCTCTTATATTGGCTTTGCACAAGGAGAGCATTGGCTTTATTGTCTTTTATGATGCTTCAGGTGTTCGGTTAGGTGTTAGGTTGATGCAGAAGAGCAGGGTAATAGCATATACATCTCGTCAAGACTGAAGCCTCATGAGAGGATTTATCCTACCCATGATTTGGAGTTGTGCGCAGTTGTGTTTGCCTTGAAGTTTTGGAGGCACTACTTGTATGGATTCCATTGTGAGATTTTGTCAGATCATCGTAGCCTTCGGTACTTCTTTATCAGTGAGATCTTCTTATGAGGCAGCGTCATTGGCTTGAGTTGCTTAAGGATTATGACTTGACTATTCTCTACCATCGGGGTAAGACTAATGTGGTTGTGGATGCCTTGAGCCGAAATTCAACTAGCATGGGTAGCTTGG
Organism: Capsicum annuum; assembly: GCF_002878395.1. Lineage (NCBI taxonomy): Eukaryota > Viridiplantae > Streptophyta > Magnoliopsida > Solanales > Solanaceae > Capsicum > Capsicum annuum. Next base: position 1,156,417 of record NW_025829669.1, on the reverse strand, counting down.
CACATCTTTTGACCCAGGAGAGGCTTTTGGCCTTAGAGATTCAGTTTTTAGCTAACCAGATGGTTAGGTTTGATATTTTGACACCTGGGCGTGTTTTGTCTTTTGTGGAGGTTAGATATTCTTTGATGGAGTATATTCGAGCTCATTGGTTTGATGATGTTGGATTGAGATTGATTCAAGATAAAGTGTTGAGTGGGGAGGATAAAGAAGCCTCACTTGATTCAGATCGAGTTTTAAGGATTGGGGGTTGAGTTTGTGTGCTGAGAGTGGTGATTGGATTAGGTTGATCTTGGAGGAGGCCCATTGTTTCAGATATTCCATCCATCTAGGTGTGACTAAGATGTACCGTGATTTGAGATAGCACTACTATTAGGGTGGTATGAGGTAAGATATAAGAGATTTTGTAGCTCGTTGCCTATGTTGCCAGCAGGTGAAGGTCGAGCATATAAGACCTGGCGGTTTGTTTCAGAGGTTACCCATTCCTGAGTGGAAGTGGGAACACATCACTATAGACTTTGTGACTGGTTTGACTCATACATCTCATGGTTCTGACAGTGTTTGGGTCATCGTGGATTGATTGAGGAAGTCAGCTTATTTATTTTGGTTCAATTCTCATTCAGTGCTGAGAGGTTAGCCCATATCTTCATTCGTGAGATTATGAGTCTGCATGGTGAGTCAGTGTCCATTATTTCAGATCAGAGTTTTGTGACCGCGTTTCACCCCCAGAATGATGGTCAATCAGAATAGACTATTCAAGTTTTGGAGTATGTTCCGCGCGTGCGTGATGGATTTTGGTGGCCAGTGAGAGCAGTATTTAGCTTTAGCAGAATTTGTATATAGTAATAGCTACCATTCCAGTTTTTATATGGCTCCTTTTGAGGCGTTGTATAGTTGGCGTTGGCGCTCACCAGTTGGTTAGTTGACGTTATAGAGGTGAGACCTCGAGGTACGAACTTGCTTTGTGAGTCTTTGGATAGGGTCCGATGCATTCAGGATAGAATTAGAGTAGCCCAGAGTAGGCAGAAGTGTTATGCTAATTGTAGACTTCGTGCCTTGAGTTTTGGTGTTGGTGATCGTGTTTTCCTTAGAGTTTCACCCATGAAGGGTGTGATGAGGTTTGGGAAGAGGGGCAATCTTAGCCCCAGGTATATTGGTCCATTTGAGATTCTTCAGACTGTTGGTGATGTGGCTTATGAGTTGGCTTTTCCCCCGATCTATCAGTTGTTCGTCCAGTTTTTCCTTGCCTTAGTTCGAGGACGAACTAGATTTTTAGTGGTGGATGATGTAATGATCTAAAAATTTGATGAAATACGTGAATTATGATTTTATATTATTTGACTATTCTACCCCTCCCTGTAGTTGCATTATGGTATTTCTGGGGTGTGGGAGTGATTGGCATGGTTTTTGATGCATTTTGGTATCATTTATGAAATATTGTGGTTTTTGACGACTTTAAGAGTCTTATTTTGGAGTTATGTGGATATCTTTTGATCCGTACGATGGATGGCCGAACGGACTACGCCAGCAGCTCCGAAATATCGATTTTAGGCTAGGTAAACCTTGGGTTCGGGTCCTGGTGCACCCGAGCTCACTTCGACTTATTGATTGGAAAGTTGAAAAAATGAAAAGTTGGGTGTGGGACCCACTTTTGGTCGAAACGACCTCGTATGAAAAATCTGAATTCTTCAGCAGATCCGGAATGTTGATTTTAGTGTGTTAGCATATTTGGTATGATTTTACGGCTTTTAAATCTCATTTCGACCCTCGATTTGGAAAATTGTGACTTCGGGTTTCGGGGGTCAATTTTGTGAAAACGAATTTTTCTGGAAAATTTGGTAGATCCATCTCGTTTGGAACATCAAATTTAGTGTGGTTGCATAGCTCGTTTACATAAATGGGACTCCGAACGAATTTTGGGCACCCCATCGAACTCTGGAGTGGACTTTAAAAAAAAAAACAGCAGCTATTGCAGATTTTTCACTTTTTGGTCCATTTTGCTCATTTTTCATCTTGTATCTTGAGAGTTAAATCCTAAATATTTTAGGAGCTTAAAAGTGAAGTTTGTGGGAGCTTGGAAAGCAAGATTAACACCTATTTCTTGATTATATTATGGAATTAAGGTAAGAATTCACCCTTTTCTTAGAAATTTCTTCATTAATTTCTCAAAACCCCAAAAATCTTAGGGCATGATTTTAAACTCAAATTTCACTCTTTTTCACTTGAATAAATTTTTATCTTATAATTACTAGTTTTTCATCAATTTAATCTTCAAAACAACTCTGATTCTGAATTTTAATCCGGATTTCAAATATTTTACCCGATAAAGCTCAAAAATGGATTTTCTTTGATTTGAACGTCGTTTTTGACTCGATTTTACTTGGATTTTCAGCTGTAGGTTCCTAAAAATATGAGAAAGATGTTTTTGAAATAAAGTTCTGATTTTGCCCTTCTTTTTCGAAAACCCATTTTGGGGGTCCGTTTAATCCCGAACTAAAAGTAGTCAATATGGGTGTCGTTGGTTTTATTTTGGTGTGTAAATTTCATATTTGATGTTTCTAGTGAAGTATGGGATTATTCATAAAAGGTAGGGTTGCAGGTTCAAGTGTAGTGGACCGGTTTTGGCTTTCGAGGTAGGTTATGGCTTAACTCTTCAGACTGGACTGTGTAGTAAATGATGGTACAAAATGAATGTTAAGGGTGGGAACTAATCATGAAAAATGGCTATCTACGTGTTTTGCCCGTGTGGGGGCCTATATGTGATGTAATTATTGAAAATGAAATATTATGTGATATGTTTGACCGTATGGGGCACTATGTGTCATTGATAGCCTTGAATACATGTGAGTAATTGTATTGTATTGTTTAATGTGGTACCATTGGTGTATTGTGATTATATTCATACTTTATTGGCATATGAGACATGTGTAAATTCATGGATGAAACAAAAATAACGAGTAGATATTGGCTCATGTGGTTGTGGAAATGTATCATTGTGGTTGGTTGTGTAAATATATCATGTGGTTGGTTGTGGAAATACTTATTGTGATTGGTTGTGAGCATTGCATCTACATATCATACTCATTCATGAAACATTGGTACCATCGTGGCAATATCTGAGAAATACTGGCAACACCTTTTTAAAAATATTGTAACACCTTACAAAACCCTTTTCAAGGGATGTGTCAGAAAGGATAAATGAGATATGTGGATTGTATATGGGTTGACGAACTCCCCATGGGTCCTATGTCGGGAACTTTAGCTTCGTAGGTGTATACGGGGATTGTGCGACAATACCGGAGGTTGTGCGATGACCTCGTGCATCATCATAATCGTCACCATCATATACATTGAACTTACTTTATTGTGTTTTTGTTGTGTTGTATTGCCTTATTAACTTGTCATCTTTGTATTTGTCTTACCTTCCTTTACTTGTATTTGATGATCTTGTATCAACATGTTCTCTCTTGTTCTATTTATACGTGACATAATATATACTTGTGTTCAATATATTGATGTGTTGTTGTAATATATGTGAGATATATTAGAACTGTTAGTGCAAGCGGTGTGGGCTACATTTGTGGGATATTTCCTGATTGCATGTGACGTGCCCTTAGGGTATATTTTGTATGCTTTGTTTACTACTTTGCTTGATCGGCCTATGATACCTACTGAGTACAAGTGGACCGTACTCATGCCTACTGCGCCCTTTCGGTGCAGGTCTTAGCTCGAGTGCGCCTCAGCTTGATCGACTCGGGCGATTGTTGGAGCTTCCAAGATAGCAGTTGGACATTCATACGTCCGAAGTTCACCTCTATCTTTCTATAGTTGTTATGTCTTTATTAGTATTCGGAGACAGTTATTATTCCTTTATGGTTATCTTTTTTTCGATGCATTTGACTCTTGAATTGTATTAGTAGTTCTTACACTATTGACACCTGGTTTTGGGCATGATTGGCATTTTAGATAAGTTTTTTTCGCATTGTTATAATTACTTATATGGTTCGGCTTCATTCTAGAAGACTTACCGTGGGATATTTCTTTCTGTTCTTCTTTTCATATTAGTTTGGGTGATAGGCCTACTTGTCAAGGTACGCCGTGACAAGTGCCATCATGACCCTCATTTGGGCCATGACATAAAACCTCAGGGTATTCCCCGACCAGATGAATACACTTTAATCAAGTATGATAAACTCGAAAGACACATTCACACGTACATTCAAACATTCAACCAAAACACAAGTTCTAAATTTTACCTGCCCGAACCTACATTTGCCTATCCGTTTCAACATCATTCATTCTTATTCCAAATTAAACAAAACAACAATAAATCAAAGTTGATCTATATTCACCTTTTTTATCAATTTCTCAATTCCACCCCATCCTACTTTAACGTGATTAAATCAATTCATTATGCAATCAATCAATCAAGTTTTCACATCTAAATCCAACATTAACCAACAAAAGAAGATTCAAACATGCTAAACACACAAATTATTCATACTTACATAAAATTAGAGGGAGATAAGATAGAATTGGACCTTCGAAGAATCGATTTTATTGTAATAATGTTTAAAAAAAAACCAAAATTGGAATTCTGAATAGACGAACCTCAACTGCGGCAAAATCCTACTCGATATAGGGAATTAGTAGGCCGAAACTTACCACAATAACCTGACTGATACCAAATAGTATCAAAATTCCCCCAAATCAATATGAAAACTAACAGACCAAAATAGAAATCGCAATCGAATAAACCAAACCAGTACATAAAAAATTATCACAAAATCAACTTGAGACAAGACGAATAATCCACTACTAGTTCAATCAATGACGCTTAAACCCGATAAAAAATCTACAGATACCGGCCAATCTTGATGTTTTCCGCCCAGATCTGCCAGATTTTCTCGTCGCTTTCACTATTTCTCGCAGGGGATCTCAAGCCCCTTCCATTTTTTCGATCCCGTCCTTACTATGTGCATATGTGTATATTTTTTGGTAAGAGTGTATTTTCTAATGAGAGAGCGTGTTTTTTGGTGAGAGAGAGTGTGTGCGCGATTTATGCATATGGTGAGGATGAGTGACCATGATTGTTCTTTAGTCTCTTATAGGAGTAATGATTTTGATCTGTGTATCTCCCCCCTCCCATCCCTCTACTGTGTGTGTATATTGTGGTGAGTGTGTATCGTGTTTTCTGTGTGAGTGTGTGTTCTCTGTGAGAAGAAGAAGAAGAAGCCTCATTTTGTGAATTGAGATCTATATGTATATAATGGTGTGATGAATGTGTATTGTTGTGGGAATTTCAGTGGGTCCCACCTAGCTGTGCTTTATGTATGTGTATATCACTTTTCTTTGTGGAAAAAAATGTGAAGAGGGCCACATGGGTAGGTGGGGTCGGAGAGTATTGGGGGTAGGGTATGGGTGGTGATGTGTTGTCCAAAATTAATAGGATGAATGGTTAATTTTGTTACCAAAGGAATAATTGGGGATTGGGTTTGTTAGGAGGTTTGTTATTTTATCACTTTGTGAAAAAGAATTATAAGATTTGGTTGGGGTGCATGGTAAGACGGAGTAAATAGTGAAAAATAATTTTGAAGGAACAAATCACGTGTCTACAGCATGCCCCCTTTGAATGTAAACATAAAGTGTTTTCAGACAAAGAAGTAGACAATGAGATAAAATTTTATCCCGACCATTATTCAAAGAGAATAAAACAGAAGGAAGAAGGGAAACCGAGTCTACATCAGGACATCCTAACTACCCAAGTTATGAAAGAAACCAATCACTGATACCTCTAAGGTAAGGAGAAGGACTATACCGAGTTGGAGAGTCTATTGAGGTTCCATCAAGGTTCCGGTCTGTGGTTTTGTCATTACATCAAAAATGAAAATTATAAGTTAAAACATAAATGAAATTACAAAAATCCTATCTATACAGCTTTTTTTGGACTCTTGACTTGAATTTCATCACTCTATTCTTCAGGCGGGCTTCTAAAACTTGCAATTTCTTTAACTTGTTGCTTGACTTTCAACTGATTCACCTTTGTTTCTTGACTTTTCATATCTCACCCTTGTTACTTAACCTTCAATCCCTCTACCTTGTTGCTTGACTTTCAATTTTATCACCCTTATTCTTCAGGCGGGCTCCTGACCTTCAATTTTCATCACCCTTATTCTTCAGGCGGGATCCTGACTTGCCATTTCATCACTCTGTTCTTCGGGCGAGCTTGAGATCTTCAATTTCATCACCCTGTTCTTCAGGCAGGCTCCTAACTTTCAATTTCAGCATCCTGTTCTTCAAGCGGGATCCTGACTTGCCATTTCATCACTTTGTTCTTCAAGCGAGCTCCCGACTTTCAATTTCATCATCCTATTCTTAAGACGGGATCCTGACTTTCAATTTCATCACCCTGTTCTTCAGGAGGGTTCCTGAGTTTTAATTTCATCACCCTGTTTTTTAGGCGGGCTCCTGAATTTCAATTTCATCACCCTATTCTTCAAGCGGGCTCCTGACTTGCCATTTCATCACCCTGTTCTTCAGGCGGGTTCCTGACTTACAATTTTATCACCCTGTTCCTCAGGCGAGCTCCTAACTTTCCATTTTATCACCATGTTCTTCAGGCGGGCTCTTGACTTACCATTTCATCACCCTGTTCTTCAGGCGGGCTCCTGTAATCAAAAATCAAAACTAGAAAGAAAACTATCCCAAACAAAGATTATGATAAAGTAAGATTTCATCATTTCTGAAAATAATATCCCATTTTTTCAGGATGGGCCTGAACAGAAAGTATTATCCCATTTTCCAGGAGGGTCCTAAATGTAAAGTAGATTCCCATTTTCTAGAAGGGTCCTGAATATAAAGTGAATTTCTATTTTTCAGGAAGGTCCTGAACATAAAGTAGCTTCTCATTTTCCAGGAGGGTCCTGAATGAAAGTAAGTTCCCATTTTCCAGAAAGGTCCTGAACATAAAGTAAATTCTTATTTTTCAGGAGGGTCCTGAACACAAAGTAAATTCTTATTTTTCAGGAGGGTCCTGAACATAAAATAAATTCCCATTTTATAGAAGGGTCCTGAACAGAAATAAATTCTCCTTTTCCAGGAGGGTCCTGAACAAAAATAAATTCTCGTTTTCCAGGAGGGTCCTGAACATAAATTAAATTCCTATTTTCCATGAGGGTCCTGAACATAAAGTAAATTTCCATTTTCCAGGAGGGTCCTGAACAGACGGTAAATTCTCATTTTTCAGGAGGTCCTGAATATAAGGTAAAATCCTATTTTTCAGGAAGGTCCTGAACATAAAGTAAATTCGAATTTTCCAGGAGGGTCCTGAACATAAAGTAAATTTTCATTTTCTAGGAGGGTCCTGAACATAAAGTAAATTCTCATTTTTCAGGAGGGTCCTGAACCTAAAGTAAATTTCTATTTTCCAAAAAGGTCCTGAACATAAAGTAAAATCCCATTTTCCAGGAGAGTCCTGAACATAAGGTAAAATCCCATTTTCCAGGAGGGTCCTGAACATAAAATAAATTTTCATTTTCCAGGAGGGTATTGAACATAAATTAAATTCTCATGGATGTGTTTTTCCAATGGTCGCTGAATTATGTTAAGCAAGTTTGCCCCTGTTTCAACCAAAAAAAAACTGTCAGTTAAAAACTTAGTAGTGGCTTGCAGCACTTGGCTATCCCGACACCTGCTTCAGTGTTCATTCCCTTTATTTTATTTCAGATTGCTAGCACTTGCCCCTGCTTTGTCGCGTCATTGACCCAAACTCGGATTATTAAGAGTAACTCTGAAATAAACACAGTATTTCTGCTTTGTCATGCTTCTCAGATAAATCCTTTAAACCTTGGTATTTCCATGAGTTCCCAGACTTGTTTGTTGACAAAACTTTTGTATGCCTTATTTCAGGTCACAATCATGTCCCTTTCATGTGTTGGACTTTCGTCTTGCTTTGTGCAATTGAAAAAGTTGATAGCCAGTTTAGAAATCCTTTCTCACTTGTTTTGACAAGGACTGGACTCAAAGACAAAAGAAAAATGACAACAGATTTTGTTTTATTTGGATAACTGACTCAAGAAAATAAAAATATAACTGTAGAGAAGAAAGAAACGACAATGAATGTCCCCATTGAAAAAGATGAAAGAAAAGTTTATCGGGAAATAACAGTCAACTCTAATGATTATGACATCCATAACGAATTAAACTACCTGATCTTTCCATCCAAAACTCTCACAAATTGTTGTTGAGTTAATGACCCTGAAACTAAGTTGCTTCCTTGGGCCAATTGCATTCGGAGACCTTATTCGGCTAGTGGCACCTTTAAGGGTTTTCGCCAACCAGCCTCTTTCTTTTTTATTTCTCTTGAACTTGCCATCGCCTTACGGTGCCCGTGGGGGTTTTCACCAATAAAACTATCTCATTTTTATTTTTCTCAACTCACCATCGCCTTACGGTGCCCGTGGGAGTTTTCACCTGTAAGACTCTCATTTTTTATTTCTCTCAACTCACCATCGCCATATGGTGCCCGCGAGGATTTTCACTAATAAGACTCTCTCATTTTTATTTCTTTATATTTTCCCATGATGATGCAGAAAATGTAATTCCAAAATATGAAAATATATCTATCGCATGTTCGGCCTCACAATTCTCAAAGATTGATCTAAAGGTCTTTCTTTGGTTATAACTTGACTTTTGGCTAAGGTTAGAAAGAAAAGGATAGCACGAGGATCAAACAACACTTGAAGTGGAGTGAAATTTATAATTTTTAAATCGACTCAAACAATGAGGATTAACTCATGCCCCAGTTTCTTTTGACTGGGCAATTTTAAATTATTTATTTGGTTGGACTGAGCCCGGAGTAAGGAAGCCTACATATCTCACCCCCGAGAGAGGAGAATCAGGTCACGCGTAGTTCTGACAACTTATTTTTTGCTTGATTCTTACTTTTTTTTCTCTTTTTCTTATTCTATCGACTCTTTTCTCTTTGGGGTTTTTTTTTACTCTATTTTTTCTTGACACTCCTCTCTTTTTTTTCTTTTTGGACATATTTTCTTTTTCTTCTCTTTTATTTTTTTTGAAAGTTTTCTTACTCTATTGTTTTGCTCGTCACTTTTCTTTTGAGCTTTGCTGACTCTATCTTGATTCCAAAAGAGGGGTATGAAAGAAAATATGACTAAAGCTAAAATGGGGTAACAAAGGATGACACGATATTTGGGTAGCAGAATGAAATGTCTTCATCATATCAATCTTTGAAAATGCAAGTACATATCATGCAATATGAAAGTGAAAGATGAAAATCATTTGTGACATCTTTTAAGCATTAACTTTGACTGAGTCTATGTGTCACTACTCTTACACTTTGTTCAACATATGACTCCAGTTTTATTGTACATTCCTCATGCTAAAGGACTTATGAGTTCATGGAATATATTATCGTTTTGTTTCTCTTGTTGTAGGATCGGACATTTTGACCTAATTAAGGCATGTCTTTCAACTGATGGCCAAGTTATTCGTGTATTTCTAAAAATAATTGCATTAATTTTGAAAGAAGGCTTCAACGTGGTCACCAAATGTGTCAACACTCCATCAATTTCTCAAATGCCCTTTTTCTAATTTTAGCCCTCTAATTCGAAGTTAATGCTCAAATTGTATTTTAAGATCTAGCTGAAAATTTCGCAAGCATGTCATATCACTAGAGCCAACATAAAATGTACTATATAAAGAAAACAAACAAACAACACATATTTAAAACACAAAGGGAAAAGGGACATTTTATTTAGTTGAAATAAAATATAAAAGAGTTTGAACATAAATGACAAAGGGACGAAACAAGATAGATCCCGAACTACAACCCTAAAATAATTTGGATAACAGAAAAGAAAAGAAACAAACTACCAGACTCCTTCCTAGTAAGGAGAGGAGTGACTTCCCAATTGCCGAGCTTGATATTTTAGTCACTAGTTTGCATATCAGCATGAATAGAGCTTTCCTCGCTGTTAATGTTCTGCACCCTAATTGATTTATCTTGAATCATCTTTTCTATTTCTCTTTTCAAAGTATGACAATCTTCAATACTGTGGCCCTGAACATCATAATAATATGCACATCGTACATTAGGATCAAAACTTCTTGAATGAGGGTCAAGAGTATACCCAAGGAGAGGAGTGATCCTGCCCTGATGTACCAATCTCAAGAATAAACTGGCATATGACTCTCCAGTTGGTGTGAAACTATCCCTCGATTTTTGCCTCATTTCATTATTTTTCTTGGATAAAAAATTAGGCCTAGAAGGGCTTTGGTATTTTTGTAGAGTTAGAGGGTGACTCTGAGGAGTTGGTGCACGCCATTGTGAATAAGAAGGGAGTTGAACATATGGTTGTACGCAGTATACTATATATGGAAGTGGGAAAATGGAGTATAATGGATTTTGGGAAGGATTATAGAGAGCTTGGGTATGAACTTGGGATTGATACTAATAGGAACAATGACATCGTCTTCTTGGATGTGTCCGTTCTCCAACTACAGTAGTAGTTGCATCTTTCTCATCCTTCTTCCCTCCAGTTTCCCTTAATTGATTCCATATTGTCCCAAATGTTTCACGGATTCCTCCTGTCCATCTTGCTCCTCAAATTTCGATATCTCAAGGCTTGGAGGAGGGTTAACACTTGAAGACATGCCCTAGTTTTTGTATGTAACATCTTCTTTACCCACATGTCCTAGGAAACTTTTCCTAGCATTTCCTGCACTCTTTATTTTTCCAACCATTTTCTCTGGCTCTTCTGGCAAGCTAGACTTCTTGTTAAGAAATTTTGGTGGTCCAATTAATATTGATGTGGGTTTAGGAGTATAGCAATGATCATCAAGAGTATTGAACATGGATCTACTAACAGATTGGGGCAGCACAATCGTTGGATTAATAGATAAAGTGGAAGCCTCAGTAGAAGGTTGAGCAATAAAAGCACAGGTAGTATGTGGTGTTTTTAATGTAGCAGGCTTATACTGAGAAGCTAGAGGAAGAGTGGTGGAAGTATTGGATACTTTTGGCTTGGAAGGAATTCTGAGTCATGTTGCAGTGCATCAACAATAATAGAAAACTGCCTTTGCAATTTTGATGATAAACTTGAGGTATTTGTAGGATCAATAGCGGTGAATGGAGGAGAAGGCAACCCATTGGCCCAAGCTCGGTGCATTTCATTCATTTGTTGTCTTAGTCTCGTAATCTCTTGCTTTAAACTCTCATTTTCCTGACTCTTTGTTTGATCCATGATGTCTCTCTCTATATCCTTGCAGGACACAACTAACCCTTCCTTAGATTTGGTGTGATATGGAGAACCAGCTACAATGCCACAATGCCACAAACCAACCAACTTAAACTAACTGAACAAGAGATAACAAGCTTGTTAGATTTTAACACTTCTTCAAATCTCTTTTTCTGCTTTTCTTTTTGAAAAGATCACCGAACCCAAGAAGAGAGCCTACATATCTCACTCCCGAGAGAGGAGAATCAGGAGTACAGAATTCGTGAAATCTTGCCAAAATGGCCAATTAAACTCTTTTTCTTTTACTTGAAACATTAAAAATAAAAGAAAATAACAAATTGTCAAAAGAATTGACGAAAATATTTTTGCATTTTTTAGGTTTAAATTCCTATACAAAATGAAATTTATGATTACCAAAGAAAAATTTTTTGGGTTTTCAATTTTAAATTTCACACGAAAATAAAACTTGAACATATTAAAGAAAAATATTTTTTTATAATTTTCTTTTAAAGATGTATATGAAACACCTACTTTAAATGGAGAGTGAAGAAAATCTTTTTGAATTTTTTCAAATTCCTATACAGAATGAAGCCTATGATTACCAGAGAAAAATCTTTTTGGATTTTTAATTTTGAATTTCATACGAAAATGAAGCTTGAACTTTTTAAAGAAAAATCTTTTTGTAGTTTTCTTCTGAAGATATGTATGACAATTATTCTAAATGAAGAGTGAAAATTTTTGTTTGAATTTTTCAAATAAGATCTCCGAACTCTGGAAGGGATGCCTACGTATCTCACTCCTGAGAGAGAAGAATCAGGGGTGCATAGTTCGTCCAGATTTGGACAATTAGGGATTAACTAACAGATTGACCCTAACTTAAGAGACATGACCAAAGACAGACGATGAACAACGTCAATAAAAATTTTTTTGGGTTTTTCAATTTGACACTTCACATAAAACTGACACCAACAACTATGAAAGGAAATTTTTTTTTGGCATTTTTATTATATGAAACGTACAAAACTTCTACCATTCTTTTAATTTTCTTTTATAAAAAGCTCCTATTAAGAAAAATCTTTTTTTGAAATTTTCGAGTTGTGAATGCATGCTAAAGGAATAAAAGAAAAATCTTTTTGATGTTTCTGCTTATTTTGAAAAAAGGAGTGCAATAAAAAATCTTTTTTGAGTTTTTGAATTGTAGAAAACAAAAGTCATAAAGAACTCTAAAACTACGAAACTCTTTTTTTCCACTATATTTTTCATTTTTTTATTTTTATTTTTGCCTAAACATACGCTCCTTTAATTTTAGCACATGCTTTCCCCAAAATCAATCCGTCAAATGACCCCGTCACCCTAAAAAATGCAACAATTAGCACATAGGGATGCTCTAGAGGTGAGTCTCCTATGTAGGACTAAGTGGATCCCGCTAGGTCTCAATATGATGCAAATAAGCATGACCTAAAGGTTGACCTACGATGGGGTTTACTAACAAGGCTGTTTGGGGGTGCGCATGATCGGTAGTGGCTGCGATAGCTTTCCACCCACTCCATAACACCGAAGGCTCCCCTACCTAAAATAAGAGTGACTCAACTAGAAGTCGTGTACAACACGTGTACTACGGACTTGTTACAGAAAGAATGACTCGGGTTATGCACATGATGCCAGATATAAAGCGGTAACACATAAAGAAAAACTATAAATACATAGCAAATAGGCACTCAACAATAATAAAACGAATACGAAAAATAACACAAACAATGTCTATACACCTATAATGTCAAACTAGGTCGATACAACTCCAAAAAATAAGCTCGAATTCTGAAAAGTCCCAGCAAAGTCGCCAGAGCTGTCACACCCTCCTTTTTAACTAAAAAAGAATCAATTTTAAGGTTTCAAAAGGGCTTTTTAATTATCTCGTGACAAAAGATGAAAATTGTTTCGAAAAGGATTCATTTTATAATTAACTCAGATTCGCCACTTGGCATAATTGGGTGTGCCAAGTCACCTTTGGAAATCCTTTTTCAAAACTGTTTTGACTCCTCAAAATAGATTTACGAACAAAGATTCTGGTTAAGGAATTCTGTTGACCGAGGGGAAGGTATTAGGCACCGCTCGATCTAGTGGTTCGACCACTGTCGCTTAATGGAGCGTATCGGCTAATTTAACACTACGAATGTATAAATCACCCAAATCACGCAAAACAATCAATCATGCAAACAAAACAAACAATCCAAAATTTAGTGTCCAGTCCAATTATACAATCCGAAATAGAAAACTGCAAAAAATATAAATCCTATTCTAAAATAGTCCTAGACTAAGCTCCAATGCTTTACCCGATGCCTCGGGCCTTAATCACGAACCTCCTTCGAAGACATAATACATCAGGGCATTCCCCGGTGAATAAATACATGAAATGTAACGACCTAAAAATTTGATGAAATACGTGAAATTTATAATTTTGTATTATTTGACTATTCTACACCTCCCCATAGTTGCATTATGGCATTTCTAGGGTGTGGGAGTGATTGGCATGATTTTTGATGCATTTTGATATCATTTATGCAATATTGTGGTTTTTGATGGCTTTAAGAGTCTTATTTTGGACTTATGTGAATATCTTTTGATCCGTGAAATGGATGAACGAATGGACTTGCCAACAGCTCCAGAATATCGATTTTGGGCTAGGTAGACCTTGGGTTTAGGTCCTGGTGCACCTGAGCTCATTTCGACCTATTGGTCGAAAAGTTGAAAAATTGAAAAGTTGGGTGTGGGACCCACTTTTGGTCGAAACAACCTCTTATGAAAAATCTGAATTCGCCAGCAGATCCGTAATGTCGATTTTAGCATGTTAGAATATTTGGGATGATTTTACGGCTTTTAAATCTCATTTCGATCCTCGATTTGGAAAATTGTGACTTCAAGTTTTGGGGGTCAATTTTTTGAAAACGAATTTTTTTGAAAAATCTGGTAGCTTCATCGCATCCGGAACATCAAATTTATTGTGTTTTCATAGTTCGTTTACATCAATCAGACTCCAAACGAATCCCAGACACCCCATCGAAGTCCGGAGTGGACTTTAAGTAGCCGTTTGGCCATGAAAACTAAAATTTTCTGGAGTTGGAGTTGAAATTGGAGTTGGAGTTGTGTTTGGCCATGTCTTTTTTGAAAAAAAAAAATTGAATTTTGAAAAACTTTTTTAAATATGATTTTCTGCCCTAACTCTTACAAACTATCAAAATCACCCAACTAAAATTTACTTACTAATGGAAAAAAGAACACAATTAGCCACCATTATAAAAATAATTACATATACATGGTCATATTTAATGAATTTCAATTATGGCATATATAATATTTACATTAATAGCCGTTTTCTCATATTTGAAAATTTTAAATATAGATGTTATATTAACAGATGACTGCTTCCTGTTTTTTAGATAACAAATATTATCTTTCAAACAAATTTATTTTTTAGGAATTTATTTAATTTATTTTTTAGGAATTTATTTAATTTATTTCCTTCATTATTCGTTTCTAAAAACAGGAAATGATGAGTTATTATTAAATTTTAGGATACCGCTAATTTATTTCTTTAATTTTCTTACACATGAAAGATTTACTATGTGTGAATAAATTATTTCTATGTAAAACATGTTTTGCATATTTATGGTATATTATATCATATACCATAAATATATAAATATGCTTAGTATGTTTCTTTATACTTTGTATTTTTATATATGTGTGTATATGGTATATACATGGTATAAACTTCATATATAATATACTTTGTATATTTATATTATAAATATGCTTAGTATGTTTCTTAATACTTTATATATGTGTGCATATGGTCTTAGCTCGAGTGCGCCTCATCTTGATTGACATGGACGATTGTTGGAGCTTTCAAGATAGCGGTTGGACATTCATGCGTCCGAAGTTCACCTCTATCTATAGTTTATGTCTTTATTAGTATTCGGAGACAGTTATTATTCCTTTGTGATTATTATTTTTTATGAATTTGACTCTCAGATTGTATTAGTAGTTCTTACACTATTGACACCTGATTTTGAGCGTGATTGGCGTTTTGGATAAGTTCTTTCCGCATTGTTATAATTACTTATATGGTTCGTCTTCATTCTAGAAGACTTACCGTGGGATATTTATGTCTTTTCTTTTTTTTGTATCAGTTTGGGTGATAGCCTTACTTGTCAAGGTACGCCGCGACAAGTGCCATCATGACCCTCATTTTGGGTCGTGACATAAAACCTCGGGGCATTTCCCGGCCATATGAATATACTTGAATCAAATATGATAAGCTCGAAAGAAACATTCACACGCACATTCAAACATTCAACCAAAACACAAATTCTAAATTTTGCTTACCCAAACCTACATTTGCTTATCCGTTTCAACATCATTCATGCTTATTCCAAATTAAAAAAAAAAACAACAATAAACCAAAGTTGATCTATATTCCTGCTTTTTATTAATATCTTAATTTCACCCCATCCTACCCATCCTACTTTAACATGATTAAATCAATTCAATATGCAATCAATCAATCAAGTTTTCACATCTGAATCCAACATTAACCAACAAAAGAAGATTCAAATATGCCAAAAACACAAATCATTCACAATTAAGTAAAATTAGAGGGAGAGAAAATAGAATTGGACCTTCGAAGAACCAATTTTGTTGGTAATAATGTTTAAGAAAACTCGGACTTGGAATTCCGAATAGACGAACCTCAACTGCAGTGAAATCCAATTCGATATAGGGAATCAGCAGGCCGAAACTTACCACAATAACCTAACTGAGACCAAACAGTATCCAAATTCCCCCAAATCAATACGAAAATCGACGGATCAAAATAGAAATCGCAATCGAATAAACCAACCAGTATACAAAAATTATCGTGAAATCGACTCAAGACAGAGACAAACAATCCACAACTGGTTCAATCTTAAGCTCCTTCTATTTTTTCGATCCCATCCTCACTGTGTGAGTATGTGTACGTTTTCCGATGACGTGTTTTTCGGTGAAAGAGTGTGTGTGTGTGTGTACGATTTGTGCGTATGGTGAGGATGAGTGACGATGATTGTTCTTCAGTCTCTTATGGGAGTGACGATTTTGATCTATGTATCCCCCCTCCCATCCCTCTACTCTGTGTGTATATTGTGGTGAGTGTGTATCGTGTTTTCTGTGTGAGTGTGTGTTCTCTGTGAGAAGGAGAAGAAGCAACCTCCTTTTGTGAATTGAGATCTGTATTTATATAATGGTGTGATGAATGTGTGTTGTTGTGGGAATTTTGGTGGGTCCCACCAAGGTGTTCTTTATGTGTGTGTATATCCTTTTTCTTTGTGGAAAATAATGTGGGGAGGGTCACGTGTGTAGGTGGGGTAAGAGGGTATTGGGGGTAGGGTATGGGTGGTGATGTATTGTCTAAAAATTAATAGGATTAGTGGTTAATTTTGTTACCAAAGGAATAATTAGGGATTGAGTTTGTTAGGAGGTTTGTTATTTTGTCACTTTGTGAAAAAGAATTATAAGATGGGGTTGGGGTGCGTGGTAAGACGGAGTAGATGGTGAAAAATAATTTTGGAGGGACAAAATGACGTGTCTACAATAATATTAAAGCATTATTTTTAATTATTTCATATTAAAATATATCGTTTGAGGATGTTAAATCATATTATCATTTGAAAAAACTACAACTATCATACTATTTCTCAATACAATGCGAAATAAAATAATTATTTTTCTCCTCTTTCCCCCAACCTACCTACCTCCGCCTCTACCCTCACCCCTACCCTTTTCAAATTTTTTTTCAAAAAAGAAAATATATACCCTCTCCCTCATCTCCCCTCGAGTTATATAATTCTGATATTATTTATTATCATTTAAATTTACATAAATATATGTTGCTTAACTTTCTTTGAACCAAATAGTTAAACGAAAAAAATCATATAATATAAGTTATATTCTCTACATAATGTCCTTATATTATTTTCACTATATAATACAGCTAAAATTCATACCCAAACTAAAATTCATACCCATGTGATGAAAAGTACTGTGAAAACTTATAATATGACTATTTATATGCATAATTTATATTACTTTAACAAATATTTTATTATCATCTTATGTCTTAATTAAATATACTTAATAAGAAATTTTCATGAATTTAAAGGATAAATGAAATTTGTCAGAATACTTGTAAGTTTCTTAAGTAGATTTAATTTTCTTCTGCTCATTTAAGAATATCGATATCATTTTTATTTAACCTATTTCTGAAAATTTAAAATTAGGTGACTCTCGTAACGTTGTACATTTAATTTTAATTTTTTTTTATGTATAGTGTACATTAATTATTTTTAAAAATTTATATAAAATATAAATACCTTTATATTACCTGCATTTTATTTTTATTGTTTAATATTTTTGCTTTTGACTCATTTTTCTGAAAACTTACTTCTTAATCATATTATTACTATTACTTTACTACTATATAGAAGCATGAACAATTGAACGAGCAAGGGTAAAAAGGTAATTTTATAACTATCAAATACACTTTTCTAGAAGCAACCACATTCGTCTTTCATCTTCCCAACGTCTTATCCTTTTGTGATTTTTGCTAGAAAACCAAATTTCTAGTAGGTAAAAGTGTTTGTATTTTTTCTTGTTTTTAAATATTTTTTAAGATCTTCTTTGTACTTTTCTCAAAAACAATCTCTCTACCTCCAACAGATAGTGGTAAGGTCTGCGTATGCCCTACATCTTGAGACCCCACTTTGTCGAATTTCACTGGATATGTTGTTGTTGTAGAAGGGGGAGCCTTTGAGTAACTGATGAAGTTGGTGATGTTCTCTAGGCTGGATTCTCTGGAATTGGAGTTGGTTCTGCTTACCATGGTCTGAAGCCCATTATAGAATTCATGACTTTCAACTTTTCAATGCAGGTGGAATTTCTATTCACTCGGATGCTATGTTCTTATGAAGATTTTTACTATATTTATTTATTATTACCTCGGGCATAAATATGAAAAAAATCATCTAACGATATCATTGATGCAGGCTTGCCTATCTGTCCGTATCAGTTAAGTGTTGTTAATAAGTTGTTAAGCTTGTTGAGATGTTGCATGAAATATTTGAGCACAAGCATAACTTGCAAAAGGTTGGATTATGGCATGGCCAATTTGGAGTCACATTACTAATTTGAGATGGTATAGCTCGTAGTGTCCAGGAAGAGCTTCATAAGCAAGTTTCATTAAATGTTTTGTGTGTAAACGTATAGAATTCAGCTATATGTAGCTTTAACGCAAAACGTCGGGCCTCAACCATCTAGTTCATAATATAATTTTTTAAATGCACGCACACAAATTAAGTAAACTACAATCCGTACAAATGCTAATTCAAACATTAGCCATAATTATTTTTTAATTAATTATATTAAGCTAGTCATTAGAAAAATTAAAAGATAAAAAAATAACTTTCTTCCAAAATATAGAATTTAACAATTATGTTCGTCAATAAAGAGAAAAGTTTTATCATTTCACAAAATCAAATAATCTCATCAAATAAGGTTATTTATAATTATAACTCAAAATCAACTAATAGCTACTAATTAATCTTTCATTACTCTAAATAACTGTTTGAGTTCAAACAATTCTATAATCCTCCAAATAAGTTTCTTTGAAGTTTTTCTTCCATTGAAAGTGATTTTGAAACACAATGAATTAGTCCAACAATTGAAATGCAATAGGATATATATAAATATTCAATAATATATATTTGAAAAGGCATTACACTATAAACTCAATAATAAAATGAAAGTAATAGAAAGGGATGGTATTGAAGAGATGTGTTAAATTATAGTGGAGAAAAAAAGACTTTGATTGTAATATTACCCATTAAGTCGAATCACGACAATAGATATTGTCATCAATTCTGAAAGTTAAGAGGAAAAGATGAATGTCATCTTTTTCCTGCATATAAAAAAAATAAAATATTAAATTAAAGTTCTAAAAATAAATGAAGAATGTAAAATATTTCACAATGTGCTCTATATATAAGAGATATTAAGAAGATATTAACAAGCCAGAGTCTCATTCCCATTCAAATTCCATTTGAATTTAAATTCAAAATCAAACATCATATTAATTTGTTAGAAGAAGATCAGTTTATATTCTTGATTATCTTATCTCATACTTTTTCAAATACAATGCATAATTATCTTATTATCTATAAATAAGAGTTGAAATATATTTGAAATCAATAAGATAGATTATATATTTTAAAAAGTAAATAATAAAAATTTTAAAAGGACTAATTCGTTACAATTTCCCATCTCCACTATTTTACCTTTTTTTACATTTTTTCGTTAATCTACTTTTCATTTTCACATTTATTTGTTTGTTAAAAATAAATTATTTCTTTGATAAAATTTAACAACAATTCAGATATATAAATGAATTGCAAGTAAATATATATGGTAGATTTAAACAATTTTTAATTTATATTTATAATTTAAAATTTTTGCAAGGGTGAAGTTTGGAAAACCCATCACAAATAAATATTATAGATGTATAAATTATTGCAAAATAGATATTATTATTTATCATTATCACTAAGTACTATATACTCCTCTATTTATTTATTTATTTATTTATTTATTTATTTATTATTATTATTAACAACAACAACAACAACAACAACAACAACAACAACAACAACAACAACAACAACAACAACAACAACAACAACAACAACAACAACAACAATACTACTACTTTTTTCTAAAGAAAACTTAAAGGTACTACTATGTGTGTACCGCTGCTACTACTACTATTTTTTAAATTATTATTATTAAATTAAATCTATACAAATATATTTTATAGTATATAAAAGGAATAAATTTTTGAAATAGTAAGAGTTTATTTAGGACTCTTTAATCATATTTTCCTATTTTAAGCTAGTGGTTTTTTTAAAAAAGAATAATACATTTTTAAATTCAAATAGTTAATATCCTTTAATTCAAACTTTTACTATAATAATTTAATTTTATCTTAAAAATTATCACGTGGCTTAACAATAGATTACCACTTGGCTAATTGTAGTGATTCCGTCCTCTACTTTATAATATATATTGATATAGAAGATATGAATTTCAATTATATATATTTTTTTTAAAATATTATAAATGGATAAAGTATAGTACTTGTTGAATAAAATTACAAATATGGTTATATTTATATATTTTTTATTAAATATTAAAAATTAATAAAATATAGTACTTGATAAATGAATTGCAATTGTGATTATATTTATCCAAAAACATTCAAATATTTTGAGTTGATAAATATTTAATTATATATTACTTTCTAATGCAATACACCTAACACAAAATTAAATTATATAAATCCAACTATTTAATAACATTTTAAATATGTTTCTTGAATTTTTTAGTGTTTAATTATTCTTACTTTTATCTTATTTAGTAAGATTCCAGTAACATAATATTATTCATATAGGATAATTTTTTCAATAATTTAAGAGATTTTCTCATCTCAAATTCAGATAAATCTTATTCATTTGTACTTTTACATAAAAATAATTATTTATATTTTTAATTTTTTTTTCCATACGTATCATTAATTTGTTATTTTTTTCCCACGTGTTCTTTAAAAACTATGTCTTCCCACTCATGTCATTTCTATTATCATCTTTTAATAATATGTAAATGAATATAAAGTTTTATACTTTTATATTTTGTTTTTTCTTATTATACTTTTATTCCATTAATCAATATTTTTTTATTATTAAAATTCAACAAATATAAGTTTAATTATATAAGAAATTTAATATCATCCAATTAGAAATAAAAATCAGGATATTGTCATTTTGTTATAAACATTTAACAACTTTTAAGCATGATTTTTGTAGGTTGGATCCACAATTGCTTGAAGTTGTCTCGTAAATTGCTATAATTGTAATCTAGAAATAAGATGATTAAAGAAACTCATTTCAATTGTATTACCCTTATTTATTTATTTATTTATTTATTTATTTATTTATTTAAATTATATTATCCAAAACAAAGAATACAAATTTTTTAAAATGCAACCCTCTATATCTATCTTGTAATTTATATACTTATTAGTTTGAGTCGAGAAATATTTTGCAACCGATTAGATCAATTCCCATTTGAATAAACTTAAGGAAAACCAAAGAGATGAATGAAGATTATCAATCTGTCATTTTCTATTTTTGTATTTAACTTTTCAAATAAGTTATAAAATTTTGTTTCTTCACCACGTTCACACTCCAATTCATATAGTTCGCTAGGAAACTCACTTCAATTCATATAGTTCTGGTTCGCTAGGAAACTCAACATATTAGAGCGCGCATGTAGATAAAATGTTGATAACCCTCATTATACTTTAAGCAAAAAAAAAAAAAAAGAAAGATAACACTCATTATTCTAAATTAATGTAAATTTGAAAGTTGGGGGAAAAAAAGGAAGATATAACATTTGTCTTCATATGTTCCTACAAACATAATTAGAATCATTAATCCTTTTTTTGTGATAGCATAACAAAAAAAAAAATAACAAAAAAAAAAATACGCAAGAATAATGCACCTTGATAGTTATTTAGAGAAATTGATGAGCATTATCTATGAAATAATTTATTAGTGATAGATATAACTGTTTCAAAAGATAAATATAATGTTAATTATAAATAATAATAAAATAATAAAAAATTAAATTAACTATAAAGAATATATTGGTAGTTATTCAAAGAACCTGATAAGCATTACCTGGAATCTTTTTATCCATGGTAGATATATTTGGAACAATAAATAATAGTATAAAATAATTAAAAAATTAAATTAAGCATGAACAACATACCTTGATAGTTGTTCAAAGAAAACTGCCGAACATCATGACCTATAATCTTCTTATCGGTTGTAGAAATTATCTATGACAAAAAGGAGATGTTAAAATAGAATTCACAAAGATATGTCTTTAGTTTTATATACTACTATCATGGTGATATTCTAAATAAAAAAAATAAGCAAGGACATAAAATGATTTTATTATTACTAATATGAGAATAAAAATTCCTATTATTGTTATGTTGAATCTATACAATAAATTATTATTAAGATAAACAAACAAAGATTAATTAATACCTCTACGAATAACGATCATAGAAAATTCTCTCGAGATAAATCAAATTTAAATTTAAAAATGATTATCAATAAAAAAGAAGAAGAAAATTGACACTGGTATATGTGTCACAGCAGGGGTCTATATATACAAGACAGTTATAAACTAATAAAGAATAAAAAAGAAGAGTAGAGAGAACAGGGACAATATTTATTATTTCTCTTGAGGGAGTCTT
>NW_025829669.1:1129967-1130752 GCF_002878395.1 Capsicum annuum | reverse complement strand
TAAATCATATTCCATTAGCTGATTTTCAAAAATAATAAAATATTAGATGTTAAATAATTATTAATTTTGTTGTTGGATTTTTACCTTTATATTTTTAATAAATTAAGGCATATAATTACATTCCTTACCTTTCACTTCTAATTTCTGTATTTTTAGTCCATCAATTCAAAATTAACTACTAACTAAATTAAAAAAAAAAAATCTTTCAATTTCATTTCAAATACTAAAAGTACTTAATTGTGTGAATTACAAAACTTCTTATTCCAAATTTAAATATTACAACTCTCAATTCAAAAATTAAGCACATACAATTTATTATTTGTCTTTAAATTTTCATATTTATTATTTATAATTTTTTTCATTATTTAATTTCATCATTAATATCTTTAAGTATTTTATTATAATTATTATTATATCTTTTAAATTAAGTCAATTAAAAACTCTCATGCTACTTTCAAAATCACCCACCACACCAAATCCCACCCTACCACTCACTTTTGCCCACCCCATTGCAACCCCAATTTTTCTTTTTTAGTTTTTTATATTTTAATTAAAAAAAGTTCACTCTTAGAAAAATATATATATATATATGTTTTTTTAACGTAACTTTTTTACTTTACCCCTAACCCCACCATCCATCCCGACCCCCTATCCAACACCTCCTCCCCCACCCTCGACACCCTTTCAAAACTTATTTTTTTATTTTTTAAAATCAGTTTCTTGTACCTCCCACTCCACCTACCCTAACCGGCCCCCCCCCCCCCCCCCCCCCCCCCCCCCCCCCC
>NW_025829669.1:1097613-1129867 GCF_002878395.1 Capsicum annuum | reverse complement strand
TTTTTTTTTAAAAAAGAAATTTAATTTCTTACCCGCACCTCGAAACGCCACCTACGTCCACCACCCCACTTACCCACCCACCCCACCCCCGGCCCCTCATAACTTCCATCACTCTACCGTCGATCCTATTCGTTTTATTGTTTCTTAATAGTACTTCGAGCATGTTAAATTATATTATCTTAAGAGAAAAGAAAAGGTTTGAATATTCATTTCATATTCATGAGATATTTGTCTACATCATATATAGAAACTTAAAATTTCTTAATTACATGTATACAAAAATAAATGTTACGCAAATTGTAAACAACCATAACAACATAATAGCAACAACAAAAATTTTAAACATTTAACATATACTTTTATGATATGTTCCAAGTACATTGTTTGCTTATTACTTTTTTGATTCACTAAATTTCAATAGATTTCACATAAAAATCTTATTTTAGGCAATTTCAATTGCATATTTCATTGAACATTTTACTTTCACAGAATTTTTAAAATTAATGTCATACCTTCATTTAAGTTCTCCAAGTTTTATATTTTGATCAATTCAACACGCTACTTCCCTGAACAAAATAATAAAATTCATTTAGTTTCTTGGCGATAATAACAAAGTAAAGCACATGAAAAGGTTATTCATTTGTTGTTGTTGCATATAAATATAAATTTTTTAGTACTTCATGTCAATTTGTTTTTGTCATCTGCAGGCAAATTGATCAACACAATAACAATTAAGAAGACAAATACAAAATTACATATAAATAAAATCGTAGGCATTGAAGAAAGCAAATAAATTGAACTAAATGAGGGTCATGATGGCACTTGTCGCGACGTACCTTGACAAGTAAGCCTATCACCTAAACTGATATGAAAAGAAGAAAAGACAAAAATATCCCACGGTAAGGCTTCTAGAATGAAGACGAACAATATAAGTAATCATAACAATGCGGAAAGAACTTAGTCAAAATACCAATCATACCCAAAACCAGGTGTCAATAGTATAAGAACTACTAATACAATCCAAGAGTTAACTACAAAGAAAAAATAACCACAAAGGAATAATAACTATCTCCGGATACTAATAAAGACATAACTAGTGTAGAAAGATAAAGGTGAACTTCGGACGCATGAATATCCAATCGCTACCTTGAAAGCTACAACAATCGCCCGAATCAAGAAGTCTGAGGCGCACTCGAGCTAGGACCTGCACCAAAAGGGCGCAGTAGGCATGAGTACGGTCCACTTATACTCAGTAGGTATCATAGGCCTACCAAGCAAAGTAGTAAATAAAGCATACAAAAGATACACTAAGGGCACGTCACCTGCAATCAAAAAATATTCCACAACGGTAGCTCACACCGCTTGCACTAACAGTTCTAATATATCTCACATATATTATAAAAACATACCAAGATATAGAACACAAGTATACATTATGTTACATATAATTAGAATAAGAGAGAACATATAGATACAAGATCATCAAATACAAGTAGAGAAAGGTAAGACAAATATATAGATGACAAGTCATTAAGGCAATACAATACAACATAAACACAATAAAGTAAGTGCAATGTATATGATAATGATGATGATAGTGATGATGATGATGATGATAATAATGATGATGCACGAGGTTATCGCCCAACCTCTGGGATCATCGCACAATCCCCGTATACACCTATAGAGCTAAAGCATCCCGACGTAGGATCCATGGGGGGTTCGTCAACCCATATACAATCCACATATCTCATATCTCCTTTTCGGCATATTTCTCGGAAAGGGTTTTATAAGGTGTTAAAATATTTTTAAAAAGGTGTTGTCAGTGTTTCTCAGATGTTGCCACGGTGGTACCAATGTTTCATGAATGAGTATGATATGAAGATGTAATGCTTACAACCCATCCGATAAGTATTTCCACAACCAACCACATGATATATTTCCACAAACAACCACAATGATACATTTTCACAACCATATGAGCCAATATTCACTCGTTATTTTCATTTCATCCATGAATTTTCACATGTCTTATATGCCAATAAAGTATGAATATAATCACAATACACCAATGGTACCACATTAAATAACACAATACAATTGTTCACATGTATTCGAGGCTATCAATATCACATAGGACCCCACACGGTCAAACATATCACATAATATTTTAATTTCGGCAATTACATCACATATAGGCCCCCACACGGTCAAACATATCACATAATATTTTAATTTCGGCAATTACATCACATATAGGCCCCCACACGGGAACAACACGCCATTTTTCTTAATTAGTTTCCACCCTTAACATGCATTTTATACCATCATTTACTACCCATCCCAGTCTGAAGAGTTAAGTCATCACCTACCTCGAAAGTCGAAACCGGTCTGCTACACTTGAAACCGCAATCCTACCTTTTATGAAAAATCCCAAATTTCACTAAAAACATCAAATATGAAATCTACGCGTAAAAAAAAATCAACGACATCCATATTGACCACTTTTGGTTCGGGGTCAAAATGGACTCCCAAAATGGGTTTCCAAAAAAGAAGGGTAAAATCAGAACTTTACTTCAAAAACATGTTTCCCATATTTTTAGGAACCTAAAGCTGAAAACCCAAGTTAAATCAAGTAAAAAATGAGGTTCAAATCGAAGAAAAACCATTTTTAAGCTTTACCGGGTAAAATATTTGAAATCCAGGTTAAGATCAAGAATCGGAGTTGTTTTAATGGTTAAATTGATGAAAAACTAGCAATTATAAGATAAAAATATTATTCAAGTGAAAATGAGTGAAATTTGAGTTTAAAATCATGCCCTAAGATTTTTTGGAGTTTTGAGAAATTAATGAAGAAATTACTAAGAAAAGAGTGAATTCTTACCTTAAATCCGTAATAAAACCAAGAAAAAGATGTTAATCTAGCTTTTCAAGCTCTCACAAACTTCACTTTTAGGCTCCCAACTATTTAGTGTTTAAATCCCAAGAGGCAAGATGAAAAATGAGCAAAATGGACCAAAAGGGTGAAAAAACTGCTTGCAGAAAGTCTGCAATAGCATTTTTTTGTTGGTTGATCGGACTTCGACGGGGTGCCCAAGATTCGTTCGGAGTCCGATATACACAAATGAACTATGCAACCATACTAGATTCGACGTTCCAAACGCGATGGCTATACCAGATTTTTTCAGAAAATATCGTTTTCACAAAATTGACCCCCAAAATCTGAAATCACAATTTTCCAAATCGAGGGTCGAAATGAGATTTAAAAGCTGTAAAATTATACCAAATATGCTAACACACTAAAATTGACATTCTGGATCTGCTGGCGAAGTTGGATTTTCCATTCGAGATCGTTTCGATCAAATGTGAGTCCCACACCCATATTTTCAATTTTCCAACTTTTTGATCAATAGGTCGAAATGATCTCGGGTGCACCGGGACCTGAACCAAAGGTCTACCTAGCCTAAAATCAATATTCTGGAGCTGCTGGTGTAGTCCGTTCGGTCATTCATCGCATGAATCAAAATATATCCACATTAGTTCGAAATAAGTCTCTCGAAGACATTAAAAACCACAATATTGCATAAATGATACCAAAATGCATCGAAAAATTATGTCAACCACTCCCACACCCCAAAAAAATCATAATGCAATAACGGGGAGGGGTAAAATCATCAAATCACATAAAATCATAAATTTCACATATTTCATCAAATTTTGAGATTGTTACATTACCGTTATTATTAATAATAAGAAGAATAATTTATTATTAATGTATTTATTTTTATTAGTATTACTCTCACATAGATACTGCCACTACTATGTATTACTAATGCTATTACTATTATGGGAAGGAGAAATTTAAGCAATGTGGGTATAAGTTTGAGTAAGTATTTATTTTAAAATTTTGAAAAATTGGATAACGCTATAGAAAAAAAATGAGCGAAATTTTTTATTTTCAAAAGGATTTCTGCATACTTGGAGCAGATTTTAGTTAAGAATCTAAAATTTATTTTTTATTTTTTTTCCTGATTTTATTCTTTTTAAAAAAAAAAAATTCAAAATAAAAAGTGGTCTTAACCTTTAACATGTATCTAATATTGAACTGAGTCAAACATTAATTTAAATAGACATCTATTTTTAATTTAATGAATAAACTTAACTCAACCACTTTTATTCAAATGGATAATTATTTTTAATTTAAATTCATAATATTAGAGTAACTAATTATTACTACTACGTATTAGTACTGCTACTGTTATTATTATTATCTTTCATTTAGTATTTAAATAAATTAAAATTTAGATATGTTTTGTAGTATTTAAATTTTAAAAGAGATAAGTTTGAAGTAGTAAAAATCTATTAGAACTCTTTAATTATGGATTTTTATTTTTAAGATAATGAGTTTTTTCAAAAAAGGATAATGTATTTCAAATTCAAGTATTTAACTTTTTTCAATTTAAAATTTTTATTACAATACTATTAAGCCTTGTCTTAAAAATTGCCACGTGGCTTAACAATAGCTTGCCATGTGGCTTCTTCTGGTGCTTCGTCCTCTGCTTTATAATATATATAGACTAGTATACATACCCGCACGATGCGCAGATAAAAATATTATTTCTAATCTTTTCGAATTATGTTGTTCGAGCATGTTAAATCATATTACCTTAAACAGAATTCAAATATCATATTGTTCCTTAATAAAATAAATTCCTTTAACCACAAGGGTGGGTGTGGTGGTTCAGCACCTCACTTCTTAAGCAAGGGGTTGGGGGTTCAATCCCTACCTCTGGTGAATGGAGAAAACTCTGTGGCCAGTTTTCTACCGCTTAGTGCGCTGACCGTGTAACGGAGGATTAGTCTCACGGCTGCCGGCTGTGGGGATACCTTGGGAAACCAAAAAAGAAATAAACTCCCACCCCCCAAATCATCCCCCCACCTCCCCAACCATTCCATAGCCAAAGCTATACACATAGTGACAACGAATCCTAAAATATTTAAAAAATTTATATTTCATATTTTATTAATTATATTGTTCACTATTTTAATTTATCATTAACTTGTTAATATTAATTTTTAATAGCTTATCACTTAATGTAGTTATTAAGTGCTCTTTTGATTCATATGAAATAAATATATTAATTTTGTTTACTTGTGATTTTTTTTCATTTTTTCATTTTTATTCTATTATTTACATCTTTTCAATTTAAATAGATAGTAAAATATGTATTATCTATTTACTTCATTATATTTTCAAAATTAGTTCAAAATATTAACCCCACCCTACCCCTGCACCCCCACTCCCCTATCTTTGCAGTTTTTTCTATTTTCTCTTGTATTTTAATTTTTATATTCTTGCTTATTTCAAAACTTACAATGCTAATTTAAAATTTAAGTTAATTAAATTTTTATACTTTAGTATTCCTTTAATTCATTTATTATGAAAATTTTAGTTACTATTTATCAAAATTTCAGGTACATTATATGTATTATTTAAGATTCGATTTATTATAGTTAAAAATACTTTTTTATCTAAACAGAAAGCCACACCCTTCAAATTTTTTACACTATAATTGTAACTTGTTTTCTAGTTTTGAATTATAGTTATGTGTTATTTATATTTTTACATATTTATTTATCAATTTGCTTAATATTCTTACTTATTATATTTTTAATGTATAAATAAATACGTATTTTTCTAATTCTTAAAATTTAATCTAGTTCTTAACTTGTATGATTCATAATTTTCCCACTGTTTGAATTTATCTATCATACCTTATTTAAAATTATAGTTTTATGTTAATACAAAATATAAATAGAGATATAATTTGAATATTTGTTAAAATTATAATTTTATATTATTATTATTATTATTATTATTATTATTATTATATAAATAGAAATATTGATTGATTGTTTATATATTTAAATTTCTATAATTAATAAGTTCTGTATTATGTGAAATTAGAATCATAAGGTTTTCTTTTTATGCATAACATAAATAATAAAATGAAATATAGAGTAGATTTTACCAAAAATAAGCATATAATAGAAGAAGACTCTAATATAATCTAATTTAATTTTTTAGTAGTACTTATTGTTTAAAATTTATAGTAACTTCTTATTTGAGCTAAACACTTCACATCTATTGGAGATAGTTTTATCTCATGTTCACTTTTAATTTATTTTAATTCATATTTTTTTAAAAAAATTATTACCTTTGCCTCTAGGATTAAAAAGAAGTCAATATTATATGGAACTACTAAAAAATGAATGAAAACATACCACTTGTTATATAATATAATGGCACGGAAAATTGGTAAGAAAATTTATTAACAAATATAAATTGCAAGTAAAATTTTGAAGAAAATAAATAAAAGTATTTAAATACCTACAATTTTATTTGATAACCCCCGAAAAAAAATATGTATGTAAATATAATACTATTCCAGAGTCGTCTTTATGCTTAAGAGAAATTTATTAAGCTAAAAATTATGACATAATAATATTCATGCACATACAAATATATTTACATTTATTCTTTATGAAACTGATCTGGTCAATCTCCTTTATATATATTTCGAGTCTCCATTGTACTTGTTGATTTCTCAAATATTCATTTACATTTTTTAAAAATTTACGTACATCATATCCGTGGAAACTTCAGACTCCTTAGATGTATCTGTGATTAAAAAAATAATAATATTAATAATAAATAATAACAAATTAATTAAAAAATAAATTAAGCATAAAAACATATCTTGATATTTATTCGTAGAAATCTAATGATTAACATCACTTGTAATCTTTTTATCCATGATAGATACATTTATGATAAAAGACAAATACAATATTAATCATAAATACTAATAAATAATTAAAAATCTAAATAAGTGATTATTGCTAAGAGATCGATGATAGTCTATTCAATCAAATAAAAGACATTTCATAATCATACTAACAAAAATAAACAACTATAGCAACTACGTCAGAGGTTTATTTTATACCGTTCTTTTGAGTGTATCTTCATTGAAGATATAAACAAATTACAAATGTATCAAACATCAATGATCATTAAAAAATTATAATATCAACAATAAGTTTTTAACTTTCTTTGTTATATTTTTTTCTATTTTTTTAATAGTATTACACGTAAATATAAGATAATCGAAGAAGTCCATTGTCTGCATAAACTTATAAATTAAGAATTACATGAACATAATCAATCAAAATCTATACCAACTTAATTCAATATCAATTTTCACAAAGTATTAGGTGATAAAAGGTAAGCCAAATATCATAAGTACATCATTTATGATAAATAACAAAAAAAAAAAGGAAAAATAATCAATAATGATTGCACATAAAATACACCAAATAACTATTGATTGCCTCGAAAATAAATCAACTTCACAACCAAAAAATTAATTTTTCAGTTTAAATTTTATAATAATCTTATCAGTGGGGATAATTGGGGTATTTTCAATTTATATTTAAACTAGCGAAGCGCGGAGATAAAACTTTTATTATTTTCTTCGATCAATTTTATATTTACTCTAGATTTATTTATGTTGTGATCGTCCTGTTCATTCTTGTATGCAGTATAAGAAACATACGGTTTTTTTTTTCAACTGTTGATAGGAAGAATGATGAATTCAGAGGTTAGTGGTAATTCAATGTCATCATGATCAGTACAAGGAAACAACAACAGTAATAATGCACAATGACCTGGTTTGAAGACCTATTTCCAAACTCCAAAAGGAAGGTACAGGCTTCAGTATAGGAAGACTCATACCGCTGGCCTTCTTCATTATACTCAACACTATCCTTGTTGTAATGTTGTGCCCTAATAAGCTTCTTCCCAATATGTTGTAGTTGTTGCCGTAAAGATACTGAATAAACTGCAAGTATAAAACAGACGTTGTGATTGAAAAATGAATCCTACTGGAAGCTGTAAATATATAATATGTCACATAGACTAATAGAATGAAAAATACCATCTCTAGAATTTACCCCAATGAACAAGTCGGGTCCTTCCTTTGCATCTGGATCAAATGCATGGCAAACGGGTTTTGAATTGCTGAAATGTATAGACTTTATAGGGTCCTATATTGGACAATAAATCTCTCATAATTCATATCATCAAATCTATCATGTCAGAGAGCAAACATGTTGATGAGCTTTCCTTATCTCGAGAGTTCAAGTCGGTGACATAAATTGCATCACCAACATTGAACACTCAATAGGTTCCTTTTCTATCCAAGTTTTAATTACCAGGAAAATTACTTGAAGTTGACACCCCAAATGATCCAATACTACCACTTATGCCACTATATACTTACTTCCACCATTTTCTCCAACAAAACTAAGTTTTTTTCTACCATTTCCACCTAAGAGCCTTGCTGCAGCTGACCTAACACTGCTGGTCACTCCAAAAGTTGATGATGATTGGGGTTTCGTCTGTGTTGGCTTATCCTTGAGATGATCAAGGGTCAGTTGAAAATCAGAATTATTATGTTATTATCTGAATAATGGAGCCTCGATTTGGTGTAAAAAGACATATAAGAATTAAACTAATTAACTGTAAAAATGAATTGCTCAGAGGCACCCAGCACAACTAATTGGCGTAAAGATTATACATTTGGCAGAATGAAAACCACTATACCCCCACAAAAAGTTCGTTGTCGTTGAAATTAAACTTTCTTTATCCGGTAAATGCTATGTCGGTAACCTGGCACCCACAAATACAAGTGCCAAAGTAAACTTAAAGTTACCTATTTTTTCTTGGTTTTCTAGAAAAGGGTGGTGGTGGTGGTGGGACGCAAACCTCCCTATCCACTACTACACCCTTAACATGCTACATCCACAAATACAATACAGGTGCCCCGTAAAGCTACCCCAGCCTTGAGGTCACATATCCAAATGGAAACTGCGCTCCCACTAACTACCCATGTAACAAACTACGCCAAGTAAGAAGTGTAGAACAATTAGTTCATAAGGAATACCTTTGTAAACCATTCATCAATAGATGCCGCTTGGTAGATTGGGTAGTAGGGCACCTAAAGTCACGGTAGATGTTTGAAAGTAACTCATATTATGCAAACCCGTTCTAAAATCAAATTTTTGACCATCTTAGAAACCACTAAAGTTTGAAATTGACATCAATAAACAAAATTAAGAAGGAAAAAATTATGAATCCATGAAAGCGTATCCTAGTCTTGGTAAGGCAGATAAAGTGACACTACATGTTTGAAATTAACCCATATTGACCAGACCCCTTTTAAAACTCACCTGTACGATGCAATCTTGATCATCTACAAACAACTAAAGCTGAACTTACATCAAAGTTTAAGAGCTAATGTTTATACCTCTCACACTAAAAGGGCAGGCGTATGGATTAAGGAGCCTCATTATGTGTGGGTCAGGGGAAGGACCACAACACAAGGGTGTATAGTGCACTGTAAACATGAAATTAACCATATTGGCCTTTGTAAAACTCAACTCAAAATTCCAATCTTTAACCATCGAACAAACCATTAAAGTCGAAGAGAAAATACAAGAACCGACCAAGATTAAGAGCTAATCACTATACCTGTCACACTAACTATTTGAAATTAAACCATATTAGCCAAACCCCTTCAAAAACTCAGCTCAATAATCCAATGTTTAATCATCTAACAGACCACTAAAGTTGAAATTAATATCAATAAACACAATTAAGAAGACAAAAAAAGAACCCATAAAAGCCTGTGAACTAACTTTATACCTGAGCAGTTTTTCCATGAGCATGCAGGATGGGTTTTGTCATGGTGAAATTAACTATATTAGCAAAAACCCCTTCAATATATCAGCTTAAAAATCCAATGTCGAGCATCTTACAAACCACTAAATTTAAAATTACCATCAATAAACACAATAAACATCCAAAGATAATCTTTATACGT
The DNA here is from genome assembly GCF_002878395.1 of Capsicum annuum. Lineage (NCBI taxonomy): Eukaryota > Viridiplantae > Streptophyta > Magnoliopsida > Solanales > Solanaceae > Capsicum > Capsicum annuum. The sequence goes on along the minus strand of NW_025829669.1, from coordinate 1,119,923 downwards.
TACAGTGTTGCCATGAGCATAACGAAGAAGCTCTGCAGCCACCAACTGCAAGAACTTGTGATTTCCTCGCTTTGAAATATGTTCAATACTGAGTATAGAAGAGGTCATATAGAATACTTCTCATGTATCCTGTGTTCTTCGGGCGGTTGGTAACTTTCAAGGTACTATTTCTTCTGCAAAACACTGTTGACTGGCTCGTGTAAAAATTGCAGAGAAATGAAGATGACTTCCTGTTTGTAGTAAAGTTTGGGAGTACAATTACTCAGAAATGTCACTTGTGGGATAAGAGTTACCCTATTGTAGAAACTTGAGACGACATACATATTTGAAAAAAGCTAGAATAAGTACCTGTCTTCGAATTGTATTGTAGCATAGAAGAGGTCATACAGAAAACTTCCACGTATCCTGGGTTCTTGAGGTGGTTGGTAACTTCCAAGGTACTAAATCTTCTGCAGAATACTGTTCTGGCTATTGTAAATATTGCAGAGAAATAAAGATGCTTCCTGTTTGGCGAAAAGGTTGGATGTACAATTAGTCGACACATCAGTGGGAATTTACCTTGGGGGTGGTGCAGCTGCTGCAAATTCACTTGTCATAAGTAGATACCATTCCTGTTGCCCGAGAATTTGTTTCTGCATAGTTAACACTTGCTCGTGCCTGTAAGTTTTGCCCGAGATGCACACAAAGTCATTGACCTGAAAAAACAAATTACAACATTTAGAAATCTGTTAGCTTTAGCCATTAACAGCTCATATGTTGAAATAGGATTTCATATTTTACCGCCCAAATTTCTTCATATTTAGAGGCTATAAGCATGGCAATAATGCGCACCAACTGCAGTTCCCTTGTTGATGCAGTCTCCACAGCGAGGTAACGATCAACAATGTTGATTGTGAGGTAAAGAGTTTCTGGATTAAGCTCAAACTTGTGGTTAGGCTGTGAATCAATGTAGTAATGAATTCTTGTCTCACTCTGCAGAGAACCACAAAAATTCGAGTTGATCATAAATATTGCTAGTATACAAGAAATGAAAATAAAGTTGAAGTTCAAGACAATGGATACCTCAGCTAGTTTGTAGAATCTGTAACTGTCTTCAACATATTCCAAAACTGACATTTCATTGTTCACATCTGCAGCATCAATGTCCACAATCTGCTCATTTGCCTTCTTAGTCAGACCACATGCAGCCTTTATAAAGTTGACAAAAACATCATACATTCCTCTAGTTGTATAATTGACAATTATGTAAAATAGAAAACAGAAGGAACAATCCTCTTTAAAGGCTGTAATATTAACAATATAACTTCACTTCACACAACCACGACAACCAGCTTAAGATAATGTAACATGGATGTACAAAGTTTTCCAGAATTGTTACCAGAAGGATGCAATAATTGGAGATATATAGACGAATGTAAAAACTGTAGAGCATGATATTCTCAGCTTCGGGAAACTGACAATGTTTATGATTTTGTATGAGAACCGCGAGAATAAAGTACGTCATTCTATGAATATGAAGACCTCAGTAAAGAACTGGACAAAGGTTTTATCAGCTTATAAGGTTTTTATACCAAGATCGATGCAATTGATAGACAAAGTTGAGATTGAGGTCTTTAAACGTGGTATCCAATGAAATACCTAAAAATTTAAAGTAGAACTAAATAATTTGAGAACCAACTCTCTGCAAAGTTGTGTTGAAAGAGCGAAACATTTATAATAATCAGAATATAAGTTGAAATGAAATAGTGTCCATTGGTGCTTATCTCAAACTCCTTTGGTTGTATATCATTGCGGCGAGCTTTTACTTTATCTATGCCATCATTCATCATTTGTATACCTAATTACCCCAAAACAGAGCAAACGGTAGATGAGTGTAATAAATTAATGATTTGTGCTTGTTTTAAGTTGTGCTGATATATTTTGGAATACTTCTTTGTAAATAATATTTTTGATGAATGCAGGGTCTTTCATGTCGTCGTCAATATTTAGTATAGTTAATCCTTGTCTTGTTGTTACTCGAGATACTGCTACATATAATTGGCCATGTGTGAATACTTGTTTTGGATGATACAATCCAACATGGTTAAGAGACTGTCCTTGACTTTTATTAATTGTCATGGCAAAACATGGTGCTAAAGGCAGTTGTCGTCTTCTCAACTTGAATGGCCACTTAGAATCGTTGGGAGACATAATAATTCTTGGTATTGTTACTTTTGAGTCGATGTTCTTTCTGGAGATGATATTTGCGCTAGCAGATCAATTACCAAGATGTGTAACAATCAATCTTGTTCCTTGTTCCGTTGCAAAGGCCTTCACTTTGGTTTAAATTTATGAGAAGCATAACTGGAGTGCCTACTTTTAAGTGTATGTCATGATTAGGGATGCCGGAAAATCTTAGGCTATTTAAGAATTCTGGTGGGTACAACAGATCTTCATCATTAGTATTCATACTTGCTTTGCACACATTGTCCGAGATAAAATATGTTCTTCCTTCACCTGGTATCATTTTCATAATTGTATCATTCAACTCCTGAACCATTTCATTTTTAGGCGTTAGTATTGCTCTTTCTTTCAAATATGATGGGTCATCGTAATTCTGCAAGAGAGATGGGTAAACTTCCTCGACGATTGAGTCAATTGGATCGTTGGATGGTGTGATGCATATATCAGGAGGCAATTTAATGAGCTCATTGTTCACATCGTCATAAAAAGATCCATCTCCAATTTGTAATAGCCATTTGTCGAAAGTGGTAATTTCAGCAGCCTCATGGTCAGTTACTTTGCCACTACAAAGTTGCATATTTTGCTTCAACTCATACACATTTAAAAATGGCCACAAGTATGAGGAGTTTAGCGAAGCATCTATAATATCAGCGCGTGTTCCCTTTGAAATTACTGGTAGTATTTGACGGAAATCTTCACCAAATACGACCGTAAGACCTCCAAATGTTTTGTCAGAATTGTTTTCATATTTCACTCGAAGGATATCTCTCAGCGTCCTGTCTACGGCTTCAAAACAGAATTTATTTGTCATCGGTGCTTCATCCCAGATGATTAAAGAAGTTTTCAGCAAAAGTTCAGCTAACTGACTTCCTTGTTTTGTTTTATTTCACAAGTTGATTCCGCACTTATGTCCAAAGGAATATGAAATCGCGAATGAGCTGTCCTACCATTTGGTAATAACAAAGCTGCTATTACGGAAGTAGCAATTGGGAGAACTATTTTTGATTGTGATCTCAACTTCGAAATTATTGCATTCCATAAAAATGTCTTTCCAGTACCACCATGTCCCATTATAAAAAATAAACGGCCTTCTTCATTGGAAATTGATGCCATTATTGCTCCATACACTGACTTTTGACAATCATTTAAAAGTGTAAACGATTTGTCATGCGCTTTCTGTAAATTTTCTTTGTCATAGTCTAATTCCTCATTGATTAGACGGTTTCCCCTAAAGCGGAATCTGGAAGTGGCATTCCATCTATATCTTTCAAACTTTTTCCCATCTTTACAAGTAATGTATATGCTTCGAGTTGTTTTTGAGTTAGCTGTAAATCTTTCACTTGAAATCTCTTTCGCTGTAATGACATTATATCTTCTGATAAAATTTCATAGTTGGTACTCCATAATTTTGCTGAATCAGATACTTGACAGTGAGTTAGTATTGTCACAAAGAGATTTCTAAGTTCATTTCTAGATGCAAAACATGCAGCTTCAGCCAAACAGTCATTCCACTCTTTGTTATCTTCCAATAACTCTAATGCATAGCATGCCTCCTAATAATTTTTGTACGATACTCCATTTATTGTTCTTATGCTTTCAAAGGAAGTGCTTTCTTTGACGAAATTCAGTAGCATTCTCATATAAAACCATTCTCCACTTGCCGGATGTGCAAAATAAATTCTACCAACTGTCTTGCCCATTTTTCTTCTATTCCCATTTTTCCCATTTTCATCCCAAACCCAATGCGTAGGGAATTCTGAATATGTCAGTTCACGTGCATCATCATTTTTTTGGTTCGCCGTGAACCATTCTGTGAATTTTGTTTTTACTGATGCAGGTCTTCTTATTATGTTTTCAGGTCGTTCTTCCTCTTCAAATACTATGGTGTTTTCTCCCTCTAAATAGAATGGAAAACGCTCAACTGCTGGTTCTCTATGGAGTATGTCAAATATGAATATCCTCCAGCAAGCTTCTGTAGCTGATATGTATCTGCAGTCTAAATATCTTTTTATCTCATCATGTACTTCAGCAGTATTAGTACATTCTATTGTGGCAGTTGCTCTATCAGATCCCTTATTGATATATTTAAATAGATACTTCACCGACCTTGAGTAATTGCATAGCTCTATATTTATGTGTGCATCAAATTTGACAATCAAATTCCTGTTGTAAGGGACGACATATCTATTGTCTAATAGGACGTCGTCTTTTGGACTTGAGTACCTATGTTCCTTTTCCTATCAATGGGAAATCCATCTGCATCAAAAGTTGTTTGATTATTGAACTTCTTCGAAAAATGCTTGCTGCACTTCCCTTGCTTCATACATGGGCATTGGGGATTGAGGGCTCCACAAGGTACATACATCATGTAGTTGTTTACAGGATTATAACCATCTGGATCAACTTCCATATCAGGTATTTCAGCTGTTATGATTGTGTCGATATGATTGATGGATGGACTTTTTAACGTGGGATGCAGGAAGAGCAATATATGTGCTTGAGGCAGTCCTCTTTTCTGAAACTCTAGTATATAAACCTACATAATTAATGATATATATGTTTGTTAGGATGCTATAGAAGTATTCATATTTTTTTAACCATAATTTAACAACTTGAATGAATAAGTGATGCCGGACATGAGAATGTATAATTTTGAACTTACAGGCGATTATTTTTCCAAAAGGCTGTTGTTTTTTCAGATCTTGCATCAGTTGAAATAATTTTATCTGGAAGACTCTGCATATGATGTCCACTCGGTTATCATCGTCATGTTGGCCAATTAAGTGTAGCATTTCATTTATTTCTGGCCATTTTGGATTGCATGTGAAAGTGAGGAACAAATCTGGATAACCAGCCCACCTACAAATTGCCATTGCGTCTTGATAATTTTGTGCCCTATATCGAGGTCCTCCAGTGTGCAAGAAGGGTAAGATAATACTTTTTCCTATCATTGAACTATCTGAATCACTACGGCGAATGGCATCCATTAAGCCAGAGTAAAGATCAACTCTGAGTTTTTTTTATTATTCCGAATATAACGAAATCTTTCTTCCTCTATTGCCATATAAGCATCGCCAATGTATTGTTGTAATAGTCTACCCGCCATTAACAGAGTGTGCCCCCCGTTTAATCTTTGTTGTATCCTGAAGCAATAAAACTCTCTCATCGATAAATTTTGCCGCTTGTGAGTCTTGTTGTTCACCTCCACCAAATTAATTCCAAGTCTGTATCTGTCTTCACCAAACGGGTGTATTAATGGATATGTCATAGACATGAAACTTGGGTGTAAATCTGTAATTCTTTGAAGTCCATTTTTTCGATGCTCTACAATTATATCTCGCTGGAAGTTTTCCTCTGTAAGATCACAAACAATTAATTCCGCTACTTCAGAAGTGGTGGGTACGTTGTATTGTCGACCATCCCTTGTCCTGTTAGATAGAATACACAGGCGAAATACAAATTGGGGATGCTGTTATATCTATCCTAGCTATTCGAAATGTTTGTACCAAAATATTATGCTCGTCCAGCATTGCGGATAGGGCCTGGACAATTTTGAGATCAAATTCTCCTTGCGACAAATAATTCATTCTGTTGGTTATCTTATTCAGTATCATATATATATAGCTGAGCGAACCGTGGTGTTTTTCCTATTTCAGGCAATAAAGATCCTATGTGATGGTAATTCTGACCGTTCCTTCTGAAAATATATGGCCCCTTTGAGCGATTGATAGATCCATCCACTCGGCCTCCCATAGATGTAAATGCAAATATGGAGTTATAAGCCCTGATATTTTTGCGAAAATGGGTACCTACTTTTCCAGATTCTGTTCCCAAAAGATACTTGAGATATGTTGGTGGTTCACTCAATAACGGTAGTTGGACACGGCCTCCTTCCATACAACAAAATGAGAATATCCGTTTTTTTGTCGGTACTATTTTATTTTTCCGTTCTTCATACCATAAAAGTGCACCACAATATTGGCATGTGTACTTTGGGTGACCAAAATTCCAATTTGTTGTGTAATGACCTGTCAAATTCGAAGTTATAAATATAAACATAAGAATTTTATAGGCAGTTAATGTTTTATTAAGCTTCACAGATGAATAAAAGGTAGTATTTTAGCATTTTGTTAAGACATAAATGGTGATGCAGATTAACATACCGTTTTGATGAATTGAATCATGTCTGCCTGAGAAGTTTGTTAGCTTCATCATCTTTGTGAATCTATTCACAAAACATATAAGGTGGATAATGTTTTTTTGAGATGATGCTTGTATTTTTTGTCAATTATTGCAACCTTTCTCTTCAATCTTGAATACTTGCATCTATTATTTTTTATAGAAGCATCTCCCTCATTCATTCGACTACATTCGGCTATTGACTCATTTATGTTCGATCTAATTTTCAGCATCCGTTCCTGCCGAGCTAATTCTGGTTGAAGCTGCTCTAGTAGGTTAATTTCTAAGGGAATGTTCACTGAGACAGTGCATTCTTTAACAATAGCAGATAGCAATTCCATTGTGCCTGTTGCATATGTTTTAGAAGATTAGATATTTTGGTTATAGCCAAATAAAGGTCAAAGTTGTAATGCAGAAGTAATGAGCATACATACCACTCGAAAACAAAATGCTCAGCCGTGATGATGTGAAAGATATAAATTGTAACGCAGTATAAATTTGTTCTCGCCGTAAGTTTTTTGAATAACTAAATAAGAAAATAAACTTCTCCCCTTCGTTGAGTGTGATCTGTGTTGAATTTGAGGATGGAATATGAATGGATGGTTGTATGATTTGCGTATAACAAATTTGAATATGAATAGGAGAATATTGAATTTGCCTAAGCAGTTAATAGGAATGAACTATTATTGTGTTTTTGAAAAAGTGTAACTGAATAAGATTGGGAGGAAAATCTGGGATTTGTCCAGTTGTTTAATAAGAATATCGGTTACTGATTTGTTTTAATACTGATTTTATAATTAAGTAAAGCAAAATGACCAAATGAATATATGCAAATGTACATCATTAATGAGTAAAGATCGTCAATGAAAACATTATAGAAGATTTATTATAGAGGATGAATATATGTGTTCCATGTATGCGTACATAGTAGTGTGAAAACATAGAAGATCCTAAATCTGAAATCTATCGCAAAACTAACCCATTGAGAATTGGCCTCTTTAAAGCAATCCTGTTCAGTCCTGTTATGTATCGAAATATACAAAACACTGTTGTTGTCTGTTTTAATATTCAAGCGCATCCGTCTACGTTGGTACTCAGAAGTTGAACTATATTTACTTGAGTATCCGACATGTCAATTTACTTGAGGCGCTGATAGACCCAGTTAATATTTTCATTCCAGAGTGATGTTTGTAGTATCTAACACTCTGCAGCATAGTATTTATGTAACATGAAAAGGTGATTTCTTTGTTTAGACTTTAGATGGGTGTCTCATGAAAGAGAAGTTACTGATGCACTGATCCTTTGATTCATCTTGGATGTTTTGTACTTTCTGTTACGGTGCAGAAGATGAGAGTTTGGATAGATGTTGATTGCTCATATCTGCGATGTTATATCAGCACTCAGAAAGCTATATAGGCATAGTTGCTTTGAAAATATTTTAAAACATATAGGGAAGAATTAAAAAACTATGAGATCAAAGTTCCCTTGCAAGTTGTCAAAAAGTCATGTATTGGCAGGCAAAAGAGATTCATTCACTTCAGAAGGACAAATGAGCTCTTGGTATATAAGATTATTAGACTGAACTGGTTGTGTCAAGTCTCAAGAGAATCAAATCAGAACTGCTCCGTTCTAAAAGCCTTTACATACGTATATGTGCATAAATATGTGTGTGTGCGTGCGCATATGTATGTCAATAAAAGTAAGCCGTTAATATATCAAACTGAATCGTGTCGACATACACGGTAGCCTAGTCTATGTTTTCAGATTAGGCTTAAATGAGACAGATCAGGCCATTGAGAGGTCAAAACAGGTTATTATTTTATTGATGTGTTTTTGGATTGCCAAGAAATATTGATTCAGTATCAATTATAGCCAAAAGTAGGACTAAATGAAATATGGATCAAGCAAAACATAGTTGTTGTTTTCTTTTGTTTTTAAAATTTAGGCTTAAAAATTTGCAGTTTTCAATTTGCTCCACTTTTGAAAGTTTCCGAAAGAACATGTTCAGTGTAATCCTGGGAAGGGTCTCTTTTCATCAAAATTACAGTCTTCCGATCAAAACTATACAATTTACCTTGCAGCAATTCATAAAGTGAAGGTTAAATCGGCCATCGGTTTAATGTTGAGGAAAATGGTGTCAATAACTTTCATTTTGTATCTCCTTATCTTTAAGTAAGTCTATTCATACCAAGTTTTTGGAGGTCTGTGAGACCACTTCCTTCATGTAATTTTAGGTCTACCCCATCCTTTTTAACACCTTCATTTATCATGGTTTCATAGGAACGGAATGCATCTATTGGTCGACGCAAAGTATGTCCAAACCATCTCGACCTTCTCATGAGCTGGGTAGTCAAGGTCTGTACTGGCTGATGTTATTTTGCTACTTTAAAATCCTGCTGTCTATGATAGTTTTCTGTCTTCCTTTTTATGTAGTGAACTGCATCGTGTGTGTATTAGTCTTGTTTGTGGCATTTGTATGGAAAATCTTGGGCATTCTGTCACGATCAGGGGCGGAGCTACCCTTGCGTGGTTAAAATGACTTTTTTATGTGTGGATATATTAGATGTTAAACCTCCTTTGTTTAGTTCATATGTTCACTTATGAACCTCCTTAATGAATATTATGGCTCCACCACTGGTCACGATTCAAAAGTTGAAATAATGATGGCAACTATTGAGACCTAGCATTGGTAGAAAATATTGATTCAGTATCAATTACAGCCAAAAGTATGACTAAATGAAATATGGATCAAACAAAACATAGTTGTTGTTTTCTTTTGTTTTTAAAATTTAGGCTAAGAAAATTGCAGTTTTCAATTTGCTTCGATTTTGAAAGGTTCCGAAAGAACATGTCCAGTGTAATCCCACAATTGGGGTCTGGGAAGGGTCTCTCTTCATCAAAATTACAATCTTCCGATCAAAACTATGCAATTTACCTTACAGCAATTCATAAACTGAAGGTTAAATCGGCCATCGATTTAATGTTGAGGAAAATGGCGAGAATTATATTCCATATTATTGTCTTTTTGTTTAATATGCATTCGTGACTAAAAGTCTTTGCAACAATGTTGCAGTTCATGAAAAAAGTTGTTTATGCTAGAGAAGGTGCCAGGAGTATGATGGATTTGACATTTGCGGATTTTCCATGGCATCTTAGGAAGCTTCAGGTATAATTGGAAACACTTTCACAGTTAATGTTACAAACATAATTTTCATGGTCCTGTAAGACCTAGTTTTTTGTAAGTAATTTTTAAGTGTGTTAAAGTAGCTTCTCCTTAGGCATTTGTTTATGTTGTATGCTCATATCCTTGCTGAAAAGAGATCTGATAAGTACTATCTGGTGATTCTCTGACAAGAGTTGCAGCATGGTAAAACAGTTTTTGATGGTTTATGTTTTTGAAGAATGAATTCATTCCTGGTTAAATGTATCGTCTTTATTTGTCTGTTTGATTGGTAGGTGCCTTTTGGTTTCACTGTTTTGTGATAAGGTAACTGATGTTGCAAATAGGTGGGGTCGCAAAAGTAAGGAGGCTTTCATAGAGTCAGTTGATCAAAATTCAAGTTTTAGCTTCATTTCCTGTTCAAATAGATGCTGCCATAGACCATGTCGTTGGTAAGGGAATTGCAGATCCATTCTACATTATAGTTGTTGGCGTTTCCCATGGTGAATTTTTGATGACACACTTGATAGGCCAGGTTGGTAGTTCCACAATCGACCTGTTTATTCTACACCTAAATCCATATCCAGTAAGCACTTGTGCACATCTCACTTATGCCAATTGAATTCTTTTTGCAGAAAATTACACGTTCATAGCAACCCGTTCATGCAAGAAACATTAAGGAATAGGTTCAACACACAACTGGATTTCCTTTGCATAATTTCAATCTCCTCATCTCAAATCTTGGAAGTCCTGGTCTTGGGGGCTAAAAGGAAAACACAATTGCAAAAAGAAGAAAATGTTTGATTAAAATTATTTTTTCATTTTTTTGAATTTAATAACTGTTAATAGATATTTTAGGGTGGAAATACAATAAAAATGCAAACCAAAAACGACAACGCAGTTGTTCTTACTATCTCCATAATATTAAGCTACGTAAGAACTTGAGAATGGTATAGGATTGGAACCACATCTTAAGCTTCTTAGAGCGCTGCTGGATACCGTCAGTTTGAGTAGTTTATGTTGGTTAGTTTTATCCTCAAACTTCCTCTTCTTTGTTCTCACTGCAACACTTCTTTACGTCCAACCTAGAGGGTAGCATTATCAGAACTTTCACTACCAAAGCCACTGCCACCCTGTGAATATATACATACTGTGCTGCAGTTAGGCATCTAGGAACCGTGTCATCAGAAAATATGTACACTTGATTTTCGTCAAATCCATACTTGCAGTCATGGAATGAATGTAAGAAGTGAACAATTGTAGCATATCAGAAGAAATCAACACTTCCTAAAGTAGCTATCCCCAACTGAAGCAACCTCATTTGAAAGGGAGCAGTAATGTCAGTATCCTATTTCAATTCGGTTGAAACCCGTTGGGTACACACGCCATGTGCTTTTCCTTGCTTATTTTAAATATGTTTTCCATCCCCTTCCCTCAACTCTATGGGAAAACTCTCAGTTGCAGGTCCAGTAGGTATGAAACACCCAGAGTTTTCTTACCTACATTCTGGCCCGCTGGTTGTACCATCTAGACCAGAAGAATTGCCTGAAACAACAGAATGAGTAAATAAACATCAAGATCGAATCTTAACGAAAACCCAAATCAAAGAATCAAACAACAACAACAAAAGAAATAATAATAAAACCCCACAAGTGAAACATACGCACATATTACCCCTACCTCACGGAGGTATAGAGGTTGTGATCGTCGGTTTGAGTTCAACAAATCAATGTAGATATGAAAATGAAGCACGACATGAAAAAATATAGCAACTACTAATAACAAAAAGAACAACGACAGCAAAAATAAAGACATACCCTGTGAAAGGATACAGAACAGAACTGGCAGAGCTCAAACATGTAAAAGTTCATTATCTTTTGCTTTTCTCAAAAAAGAAGTAAGAACATTTCCATATTGTTCATTAGCGCCTCCTTGTTGTTCAGTAGGAATCTGTTCATTAGCCTCCTTTTTGATCTTCTGCAACTCCTTATCATGAGAAAGACACCTAAACCATCCACAACGCTGGCAGCAAAAATAGCAGATTCATCTGTTTAAAATTCGAGAAATCCTGTACCCCTTGGTCATCTGCAACATGTTGAATAAGAATTTAATTGGAGCAATTAGACAGCATAGTGTAAATACATAGTAGAGTTCATACTTGGTAACTTGTTCAAGAACTGGAGCAAAGTACTCCACTTTACCAAAAGCTTAAAACCGCTATTTGACATCTCCATAATCCACATCAAAAGGAAGTTTGCTAATGAAAACTGTCCCCTGCAAATCATCTACTCCCTTACTTGGCATAGCATTGATGTGTTTGACTTTACCTAAAATGTCGTCTAGTGCTTTATTCGGAGTAGATGCATCCAGTGGTTCATCCAGCGGGAGAAGAGTGTTAACTTCCTTTCCCTTCTTTTGGTGGTTTGAAATGTCATTTGCTGAAGTAACTGGCTGTATTAAAGTTGGAGAAATGAAGTTGTGGAGTTTTTTTTTCACAATGTTCCCTTCCTCATCAAAGTTAACTTCAGTTTGGTTATCTTCTTCTAAAAGGTCAGAGTCATCATCGTCCACTTCAGCTTGCTGGTATTTTCCAGGAATCTCAATGTTTTCATCCTCCGTTTCACTACCATTATCATTGTTTGCACTCTGTTCTCCAGAAGCAATAGTGTAAATTGAATTATTCCCGGACTCATGAAGCAATACATTCAAGATCATAAACATAGTAACTGGCATAGTAGTACAACATCACCGCCAACATTATAGGGAAAAGGAAGAACTAACTGTAGAGCAGTTTAAATGAATATGAAGTGGCAACCATCAAGAATTCAACATTCATTACATCCATCCTAACAAAATTTTGAAAAAGAAAATATCGAGACTTAATCGTACCTTAAACATTAGGAAGAGGAAATGACACAACACCTATACAATGGTCTTGTAGTTGATAATTTTAAGGTTGATTTAAGGGACGTTGGATATGTTGAATATATGAAGTGCACTAAAAAGTGGTGAGAGTTGTTCTGTTCTTACTAATGTACCCGTGTAGGCACCATACAAGTTTGCTTTTGCAGCTGATGAAACCCAGTCTGCAACCTTGCTCTAATGGCTGATACACCGATATACCTGATTGGTGGTATTTTGATGCATTTGGAAGTGAATCAAAATCAAACTTTACAGCAGCACCTTAACATCACGTTAACTTCCTACCAACCAAGTTTTGTAAAGTAGGTAAAGACAAACCAGTTATACTTCAGCATCAACAACAGATACCCAAGGAAATTCACGGATATTCATTTACCACACCAGTACATATCTGCACCGACCAGGATCTCAAACGAAGTAGGTAAAGAGCATTTTGCATATTTGAATTTGGAACATTAAAGGAAATAGCTGATTGACCAAGTACATGCCCATCTTCTAGTAGTAGTGTGGTTTGGATAATCAATTCCACAGTAAGATTGGTTAGCTGTAGGAATGCTTCCATTTAAATAATTATTAGTTCCAACATCTACGGTCGAATCCCCAAATATAAAAATATTTGGTATGTCTGCCATGAACAACTTATTATTTGATGACCAAATAACATGTAACATGAAAATCATAATGCTATATCGTAAGAGAAGATCTCTTATCTTCAATGAATCAAACAACAACAACAAAAACAATAATAATGAAATCCCACAACTGAAATATACGCAGACATTACCCCTATCTCCATTAGGTAGGTAGGTTCTGATCCTCGATTTGAATACAATAAATCAAAGTAGATACGAAAACAAAGCACGACATGAAAAAATATAGGAACTGATAATATTAAAAACAACAACGACAATAAAAAGAACAACATACCCCGTGAAATGAGTGTAGAGTGTACGTGGACGTTAGCCTACCGTGATAAAGAGTTTGTTTCCTGAAGACCATCTATAACATAGTGGAGGTTTCCAGTGGTTAATAACTCGACCATGACAAGATCAAGCTTCTAGTGGTTGTTGTTGGTCCTATTACATTCTCGGCTGCGAGGAAGAGTTGACCGCAGCCTTCTCATTATTGACCATGTCTGATTCATCATCAGGCAACTTCATGAGTCTCAGTTGATGGAACATTATTAACAATAGCATCATTACAACCCTTAGATACCTCAGTTGCGCTACCAGGGGCTGAGTTTTTATTCATATTTTGCCTTTGCTTGTAGATACTACGCTTATGCTTGATGACGGCCCCATTACTTGACTGACAAATATCTTTTCCATGACAGGCAGGAACCTTATTAGCTCCATTTCTTATCAAACAAATCCAATATTCTTTTTATTGTTAGACGTGATTAGCGTTACAGTTGTTTCCATCTTTAGAAACTAATTTAGTATTATTACATTCTGAATGGATAATTCACAAAGATTATGACTTGTTTTATTAGTTTGTTGTGCTATGATTTATAATGAAAGCAAGCACAAAACTCCTCTCAATCCACGACCTTTAAGTCAGCATCATAGCCAGTGTTCAGTAAGTATAAATAAAATGTATGTAGACAATTATGGATTTCTTATTTTAAACAAAAGTTAAACAACCTTGAGAAAGAAAATTATTCGTTAAAATACATCTACTGGTAACACTAATAGAAAAGGTTAAAAAGACCAAACTATTTTGTCTAAGTTTAAAAAGAGTAAAAGGTCAGAACAGACAACAAACTCTCTACTTCTTGAACTTATTTGTGTCTTCATCAATTAAGTCATCTTCATCTATGATTAGGTTTTTTCTTTTTCTACTGTTAGCCCCATCAATGACATGCACTTCTTCCTCACAATCTTTTAAGTTATCCAATAAGATGTCAAAAGATACCTATTTAATTTGTAAAAGTACATTTGTGAACATGTGTATTCAAATTGTTAATATTAAGAAGAAATAGAAGCCCCATAACTGAAACAGTAAATCTAAATACCTTTTGTGTGGATAGTTCTTTGGAAACGCCATCTTTTAGCTCACTTTCATCCTCTATCAAATTCTACACATGTAAAACCAATAGTGAAAAAGATGATTTACAAAGTATACGAAGTTGTGCATTATAAATTTCAATAGACTATATTGTAATACCTTTTTCTCTTTGTTTAGCTTGTACTCTAATTCCAATTTTTCATCTGAAATCCAAAGCTTTGATACAATAAAGTTTTCAAGCCCCTCTTTCAAATTATAATTGATTAATTTAAGCTTAAAAATAAAATCTTTCTCACAGAGGCTTTGGACGTGGGCAGGAACATCGTTATTATCTAACTATGATAGCTTGTTGAACAACTTGTGATCTGATGTATCAAGGAGTTTCTCAGCCACGTCATTGAATAAGACAAAAGTAGTTTTTAGGGTATTGTCGTTCACTTCTATGTGTATCTTGTACCTATGTTTGTAAAAATAAGTTAACATTAATTCGTAATACAAAGTAAATTCATAGTCCTTCCAGGATCCTTACTTCACCAAAGGAAACTTGCAATCTTTGTTGCAGTTGAGGCATGGATAAACACCATTTGCAGGTGTAATCTTCTTCGAGCATACATTGCATGAAATGTAGTACCATCTAAAATAGTTTATTATGTCTGTAATTTTGCTCCTCATAGTAACAATGCATTCCTACAATCCTCAAAATAAAATTTACTATTATCTATGTTGTTGAAGTGTTGAAATGACAAGTTAAAATGTAAGAAGCAAGAGATAACCTGTATGTCAGCACTCCAATCAGACTCCAACAAATTCTTAATGCTCATCCGGTTCATAAACATCTCTTCGTCTATTGGAATGCTATTAATATTTGAACTTTCAATAACTTGTACTCCCGAGGACATGGTAGAAATTTTTTGCTTCAAAGATCGTATGTAATCTATATCAAGGTTCACATATACTTTGATAGCATATGCGGTAGAGAAGGTAACTTCACCTATTAACAATGAACGTAATAAAAATTTCAATAAAGATCTCTCATAATGTTAGTACATAAATTTATAACATTCGGTAATTAAAACATGTGAATTTTTAATTAAGAGTTTTGAAAAAATGTGTATAAGAAAGAGTAATAATTATATTGATGAGATACCTTTTCATCGATAAGTATCATATCCAAACTGATTAATTTCCCATTTTTTTTGAAATTTATGGCATCCCACATTCTACAAATCCTAACCCTTATCATCAAGTCATCTCTATCACTAACCAACTCTAAAAGAAGATAATACATCATAGTAAAAAATTAAAAGCAAAAAAGACTAACCAAGCTATAATATGAAGAAGATTGACTTCTACATCTATATATAGTACATAAAAAGAACATGAAAAGACTGAAGAATTAATTAAATGCAATTATTGAAAAATTAATATGCATTAAAATCAATTCTAGATACAAATAATTGAGCAAAGAAATGGTTTATTACTAACCTTGGTAGAAGAATAGTTAAAATTCATACATGAGCCCTTCATAGGTGTATTCTGTAGAGAAGCAGAAAATGAATAAACCGTAGAAACGGCTATTTGAGAGTGTTTAACGTAGAAACAGTTATCAGTTTTTGCTCTTTTATATTCATATCTTTAATTTCTTTAATTTATGTACTACACATTAATTGGACATCATCCCTCTTTAACTAAAATACAAAAAAAAAAAAAAAAAATTCTTTAAAAAAAAAAAAAAAAAAAAAAAAAACTCTTTAACTGAAATAATGAATTAAATATTTATTGATGAGTACTTAAAAATAAAATAAAGCCAATGCAAAAATCGTTTTAATACAAATTTAATTATAAGAAAATAAGAAAAATTCTATAAATTTCAATTCTTTTCATATTAATTTATTTTTTTTATAAAAAATTAAAATGTACGTCAAATAACGAAACACATTGTGAATGTAACGTCACAAAAGGGAAGTAGAGGAGGGCGATGAGTTTTAGAAATTTAAAAGAGGCAACACATAATTGGCATGTGCTAACTTGTAAAATATTATATTTCTTTCTTCATAGATACTATATTTCTTTCTTGTAACTTCTGTATGATAATGATAGGAGATAATAAAGGTTATTAAATTTAGCATGATGAATACTATATTTTAAATTAATAAGACTAAAAAAATTGTTTACAAACAATATTATTTCCTCTCTGTTATAATAAATAATATTATAGTAAACGGGTATTTCACAATACATTTTGAAAATGTATGATTAGATGTTCTCTTTTTTCTATTTTTAATATCATTACTAACTTGTAGTTCTTGCTCGAAATCTTTCAAGTTATCCAATGAGGCACCAACAAGTACAAGTTTATATTTGAATAAGTTAATTTATCAAAATATTGATTCATCATTCGCGCGATTAAGAAAAAATGTATTGTCGTGATTAGCGTTACAATTTTTTCCATCTTTAGAAACTAATTTAGTATCATTACATTGTGAATGGATAATTCACAAAGATTTTGACTTGTTCTCATGATATTAGTTGGTTGTGCTATGATTTATAATGAAACCAAGAATAAAAACACCTATCAAACCACGACCTTTAAGTCAGCATCATAGCCAGTGTTCAGTAAGTATAGAATGTATGTAGACGATACCTCAATCTTTGTAAGGAAGAAATTGTTTGTAATGATTGTCAACTCAAAGAAGTGAAATAAAAGTAAGATTGAAAAGAAAGATAACAACAACAAATAATTATTAAGATTATTCTCTTGAGATTCTAATAAAATATCTTTACTTTTTTTTTTTTTCAATTTTTAAAGTAGCTATATAGTTATGAGGCGTTAGATTGTATTAAATTTTATTGTTTTACATTTTGGCTTTTCAAATTCACAATATGATCAAACAAATTTCTAATACACCTATGATATATCAATATATAATATTGGATAAATACGAAAAAAATTAGGATATTATGTGAGCTGAAAAATAATCATACAAGTATGAATATCATAATATCGATTATAGTCAATAATTAGGATATTACGTAACCCGAAAAATAATCATACAAGTATGAATATCATCATATTGATTCTGTTCAATGACATTAACAAATAAATTTATTCATCAACACGTCTACTCGCCAAAACAAACTAAAAATGACAACAGTTTGAAACAGTTTTGTGTTAGCTCAAATATCAATTAAAGGTGTGGAGCAACAATAATCTCTCTACTGAAATTTATTTGCATCTACAACACTTAATTATGCGTCATGTATGATTACATGTCTTTTTTTCCAGCTTTTAGCACCATTGATGACGTGTAGTTCTTCCTCAGGATCTTTCAAGTTACCCAATGAGACATCAGCAGATACCTATTTATATCTGAATAAGTTAATTTATCAACATATTTATTTATCGTGTTCAACTTTAAAATGAGTTGAACTTCATAATTAAAACAGTAAATAAAATTGTTGAAATAGAAATTCACAAACTTAGAAGCAAAATTTTTAAATAACCTGTATTTGAGGACTCCATTCAGAATCAAACGACTCCTTAATGTCCATCGGATCCAAAATCATCTCTTCCTCAATCGAAATGTTATTAATACTAGGCCTTTCGATAATTTGTACTGCCGTAGACATGGTTGTAAGCTTTTCAACCAATGATCTTACGTAATGTACATCAAGATTTACATATATTTTGCTTGCATGAGTGGTGAAGAATTTAACTTCATCTATTAACAATAAATGTAATAAAATGTAAGTTTGACATTTGTTGAAAAAGATAGTACTTCAATTCAAAATAGTGACAAATAAATTCAGGACAATTACCGTAAAATTCTTTCACGGTTGTAGATGTGACTATCACTATGTACGGGCCAACATCCTTATTGTACAAGGAAGGAGCAAGTTTTTCACCAAGCTCTTGTAATTTTAACTTTCTCAAAACTATGCATGAAAAAAAGACAAAGGAGATTAAAGGTGTATAATTGCTATAATTCGTCTAAATTTAATCGTAATAAGTTTTTATACTTTGGTTCTAATATGAAGACATATAAAGAATTTGGTAATCTTGTTTAGTTATACATGGATGTAAGAAAGAAATCGCCCTAAAATCGAGGAAGGAAAAACATGAAAGAATTTAAATGCGTTTTTTTTTTAAGTTTAATGCACTTTAAATACATAAGGTGCATTTAAATAACATCAAAGGAAAAAATTATGAATATTTTTTTTTAAAAAAAAATTATAAGTGAAAATGATACTTAAATACATATGAAATTTGGATGCACAACATCAATGAATGACTATAATGAAAATATTAAGCGGTTATCTAGAAATGAGTGACTTACTAATCAGTAATAATTTTAATCTCCCTTCTTTTGCCTTTTGATCCACAATTCTCTATCTCACCAATTTCATATAAACAACCAACCACATCTACAAAAGAAGTGGGTGAAGTATGTTTTAATAATTTAGGCAATAATTAATAATAAGAAAAATGAAGACCTGATAACACGGTGTGGTTATCCGCCCTTGAATCAATCATAGTTGGTTTAATAAACTAAAATCCTTTTATAAGAATATCAACAACATCTTTAGATAAATTGTTGATTACAGTTTAAGCGGACAAAATAATTGTCAATGGACTTTCAATAGGTCTGTATGCAAAAGTGCTTTCAACAACTTTGAAGTTTTTGATGATAAATAAAGAACCTTCTTTCAAAATGTCTTTAAGCCTGTTCACTTAATTTGTATCCATTATACCATAGATCAAATTTTCCTAACGGAAGAAACTCATAAGTATTATGTAAACTAAAAGTTTAAAGAAGAAATAGTTTTCTTAAAATAAAAAACAACGCAAGAAAGTACCTTTTCATCAATAAATATCATTTCTACACTGATCAACTTACCATTTTTCTTGTGATTAATAACATCCCACATTCTACAAAGTCTAACCCTTATCATGAAATTATTTTTGCCACAAACCAACTGTGAAAGAATAGAATATGTCATTGTAAAATCTCGACTAAATGGTATACAATCAAAGGATATTACCGTATGCAAACAGTTTACTTCCAATCTATATATAGTGATATAATTAGAGTATGAAAGGACACATAAATAAATTTATGAAAGGACATGACAGTAAATTAGCAATATATTTATTCATAAATGAATAGACATTAAAGGATTCTGCAGTTACAAATGAGGAATATGAAAGAAAGAATTAATGAGGGACAATAAATTAGCAATGCAATAATTATAAGAATCTGAGTGATTTACAGGCTCTGCTACGATATTTTATATGTTTACTTTACCTTTTGTGTAAAAGTTGAAGCTTGATTGACTGAGTTCAATTAGTAGTGTTAATAGGTATCTGTTTTTGGATAGTTCAGGTTGGTGAACCAGCTATAAGTATTTATAAAGGGTATCACCTGGCTAAGCAATTTGAAGAGTATTTGGCTTCTCATGGACTAAAAAATGCAATGTATTCTATGTATTTTAGTGATGTTCGAGATGATCTCTTTAGGATACTCATGACATGCCCTTTTTGGGTTAAAATGTTGATCTCTTTACTGTTATTGAACCGCTAGTTAATGTAATTGTTTTATCTATTTGATAATATCATTTACTTGTTTTAACTATTCTATGATAGTTGGGTCTAATTTTGGTTAATGTGGATGCTAAATTGTCTGACTTTCAAAGTTTCATGCCTATCTTTCTGGTATCATGGTTTAAGCACATAGTAGTGTGCTGCAAACTTTGACTGACTAATGTAATGAGTTTAAAACAAGAAGCAATAAGTGTTGCAAAGGCCATCAAAAGGACTATCATTGTCTTAATGAGGAGCACCAATTCTTTTACATATTATTGTTATTAATACCACAAGTTCATCTATCTACCCTATCATATATTTACTTTTAGCTCTAGACATATAGACTTCGTTTAAAGGATCACTCTTGATCTATGAATCATTATCCCATATCATGTTAAAGAAGGCTTTGTCATAAAGAGTTATCCTCAAGAAAACATGGGGACAATTCGTACACTCCAAAAAAAGTATAGATGAACTTAACTGATATGAGGTTAATTGTCAGGATACATTATCAAATGCATGCTAACCTTTTGGGATTTGAATATAAGAAAAACTTTTATGAGACTTACCCATTATGCTTATACATATCACTTTATGACATATCCCAACTTGGACAGAAAAGCCCATTCTAGCAACTACCACAGAAAATAAAAAAATAGCAGTTCCTTCAATATTTAAACTCTTAAAAACCTTGTGTTGCAACTGAAACTATCATGCACATAATAATCATGAAGCAAAAGTCTAATTGAGTAAGAAGGTTAAAATCAACTAAAACATGATCAAACCTGTGACCAAGGATTTCCAGGAGCCCTAGTATTTGGTTACTGAAGGAGAAGCTCTAGATTAACTATACTGCAGAGCCATGAAGAATAGATGCTCCTATACAATTTGTCCTAGTATCATCTCCACCGATAACAACCACCTTCTAGCCCTTGGCAGAAATGTATTTTTCATTATGCAGATTGCTATCAAGTAAACTTTTTATGTTTGCATGTACAAAGTCCATTGCAAAATAGACACCTGAGAGGTCTCTTCTAGGAACGGGAAGGTCCCTACCATTAAGTCAAGAAGTAGTTTGACTGAGCAATTACTAATTCAAAAAAGATACTAAAGCAAAAAGTGATACAACACCATCCATGCCACTCACCTTGGGTTTGTGGCTCCAACAGCCAAAAAAATTGCGTGGTGAGGCCATCCAAGGCGAACGCAGGATCATTTCCGACATTAGCATTGACTACAAATTTCACCCCTTCCTTCTCCATAAGGTCAACCCGCCTCTGAACGACATCAATTTTGTTCGAATTTATGTTGGGCACACCATACATCATCAGACCACCAATCCTATCAGTACGTTCAAGCGCTATGACACTATGACCCAATCTATTTAACTGATCAGCAGCAGCAAGGCCTGAGGGTCCACTTCCAATAATTGCGACTCTTTTCCTGTTAGAATTCAAACAATTAGAATGCGAGCTATCAAAGTTATGTATGATAGAGTCTAAATGTCTAACCAACAATGGTATCTACTATAAGGATCAATCAGTACAAGCACGTTTTTTATGAAAATGTATGGTGCTAAAAGCGAACAGACTAAAATATAATAAATGGGAAAGAGCCTTCTTAACTAAAGTATTATGGTGTCTTAGATCTCCATATTTGATGCAATCCATCTTTCTCCGTCCATAACCAGATCTTGCAGATTTTATGTTACAGCAACCACCCCTGAATCAAGGACGATTTCTGCAAGAGTAATCTTAACTGGTTGCCATCCGAATTAAGGTTGTATAAGCTATTTCTTCATGTTAAAAAGCATGTGAAAGATCTGAAGTATTTCGCCTAAAGCAAACTTCTTTAGGCACAATTTAGAGGACCTAACAAAGATAAAGATAAGCTTAGATACAATATTAAATGAAATATCAAATTAGAAGCTCTTCACATATATAACAACTTTAGAAAGTTCCCCAAACATCAACCATAATCCAACAGAACCCATTTTACCAATCACTTGGTTAATTGTGCTTGCAACATATCCACATATGCCAGCAGTTGTTGCTTCGCCTCTGCAATAGCAGCCTCTCTTTGTGAAGCTTCTCTTATTCTAGCTTCCATATCAGCCTCTATTAGTTTGATCTTTTCTTCCGCCTGAACAATAGCCCCTACCAGTATTACTACTGCCTGATCTCTAGCTTGTGCGATCTCATAACGCCATCAATGTGCTTGTTGAATTGACAAATC
>NW_025829669.1:1067994-1094613 GCF_002878395.1 Capsicum annuum | reverse complement strand
TATGTTTACTATTACTTTTTTGTATATATTGTTTTTCTAATAATTCATCTATATGCATTTTAAATTCTTTTAAATCGTCAAAATTATATGTTAATGGTTTTTGTGTTATTATGCTGTTTTTATCTATTAATTCAATTTTTATAGTAGTTTTATGTTTTTTCCATTCTTTTAATGGATCTTCACTATATAATTGTTCTAATGTTATATAAAATTTTCCTGTGTATTGTGTATTGGCAACTGTGTATCCATGTATGTATTTATAGTGCTGAAATAATTTTTGAATTGCAGTTGAGATAAAGATAAAGAGTTGGAATAACTTGATTTAAATTCAAATTCATAATAAATACTAACAGATGAGATAACACTAAAACACTAAAATCATGAAGTTATGATCAAATTAAATTCAAAATTAATTTGAATTTTTCAGTTTGGTTAAGATATGTTCTGTTCACCTATTAATAAGTACGTATATTTGAATTTATATTTTTTATTAACTTAAAATTTTCAATTCAAAATTTTTCTTGCAACATCTATAATTTTGTAATAAAAAATGTCACGTGGCTTCTCAACAGCTTTCCACGTGACTTCTTATGATGCTTCGTCCTCTGCTTTATAATATATATATAGAAGACTAGTATAGGTACACGCGCGATGCGCGGATTTTTTTAAAAAATATTTATTAAGACAATATTAGCTTGTTCACTTTGAAATTAGAAAATTAATCAACTTTTATTATATGACATTAACATACTTCAACAGTCAACAAAATATTAAAATAATTATTAATAATGAAATTACTGGATATTTAATGACTAATCACAATATTTATCATTTTAGGTCAATATAAAAAGAACAGTATTAGTAATTTGTTAATCATTTCAGTGACTGGTTTTTAAAAATAATAAAATATGATATATTAAATAATTATTAATTTTATTGTTGAATTTTTATCTTCATATTTTTAATCAATTAAAACATGTCGTTATATTCTTATTTTTAATTTCAAATTTTAAATTTTTTTAGACTAACAATTCACTCCTCAACCCACCCCCTACCCTGACCCCAATTTTCTTTTAGACCTTTTACTTTTTATTTTTTTTAAAATATCTTTTTTTCTACTCCCCCACACACAAACCAAGACCCCCCCCTCCCCGCGCTCCGACCACCATAATCTCCTACCCCCGCCTCCCCATTATCAATATTCATCTCTCTGTCTCTATCTTTTTAATATTTCTTGATAACACTTTGAGCATATTAAATCAAAAGAAAAAGTTCAACTATTCATTTTATATTTATGAGATATTTGTATTCATTATATATAGAAACTTTAAATTCCTTAGTTACATCTATAACAAAAAATAAATGTAATACTCGCTGCATTTCAGAATAATTGAATTGTTGAGGTATTTTTTGGTGTTCAAAATAAGTGAATTTTTTAAAGCCCAAAAGAATTGTTGGAACTTTTTATCCTTTCATTTAATGAAACTCTTAAGTACTTCACATTTTCTAGGAGAATAAGTTATATAGGTTAAGAATTAAAGGGTAAAAGTGAAAAGTAGTCTACAAATTATGCTCTTAGACATTTTTCTTAATTAAAGAGTGTGTCATATACCAACAATTCAATAATTTTAGAATGGAGAAAGTACTAATTATAAATAATAATAACTGTCACACCCCATTTTTCAACTCCAAAAAAAAGATTATGGATTTTAAGGTTCGAAAGGGTTTTTATTGTTAAAGTGACAAAATGAAATTTATTTCGAAAAGGACTTTTATATTCAAAACTCAGAGTCGCCACTTGGCATAATCGGGTGTGCCAAGTCACCTTGGAAAATCCTTTTCTCAAAACCATTTTGACTCTTCTAAACTGATTCGTGAACAGAGATTTCGGCTAAGAAATTCTGTTGATCGAGGGGAAGGTGTTAGGCACCCCTCGATCCCGTGGTTTGACCACGGTCGCTTGGTGGAGTGTATCGGCTATTTTGGCATTATGAATATATAAACCACACAAAATCACACAAAACAATCAATCAGACAAACAAACAAAACAAATTCAAAATTATAGTGTTCAGTCCGATTATTACAATCCCGAAATAAAAAAATGCAAAACTATAAACCTACTCTATTCTATGCTAATTCTAAACTACACTCCATTGCTTTCTCCACCCGATGTTTCGGGCCTTGATCGTGCGTCGTCTTCAAGTACATGGTACTTCGGGGCATTCCCCGGATAAATCAATACAAATTTCTCGGGGCATTCCCCGGCTACATAAATACAATAGATCCCAATGCATAAATTAAAACCATTCTACACACATTTCATCATTCAACAATCACACATCTTAAATTTACCTACCCAACCTACGTTTTTCTATTACTTCCGATTTATCATGCTATTACCAAATTAAACCAAAATCAATGAATCTTAATTCATCCAAATTCACCTTTTTATCGATTTCTCAATTCCGCCCCGAATTTCTTCTTATACGTCAATTTTCATACAAAACAATCATCAACGAGATCATCCAATCACAAACCAACACCACACAATCATAACAGCAATGCACCAAATCAAAATGAAACGAAAAGAGGGAGTAAAAAAAATTGAACCTCAAGTGTCGATTTTAATATATTGGAGATAATACCGCACCCGAAAAACCTCAATTCGAACCTCGACATGACACAAAATCCAACTCGAATCAAATTCCCAGATTCCGAATCTAAATTCCCAGAAACAATATGAAGATCAAGACGCCAAACCTGAAATCATGACCAATACCCAAACCAGTATACAAAATTCGCAGGATTGAGTCAAATCGAGCGAGTTCAACCGCGAGAAATGAATTCCGGTGAATTTCGGGATGCTTTTGATGTTTTTCCGGTGACACAGTTGCCGGAGCAGTAACCAAAACGTGACCTCTATCTCTTCCTCTATTCTAAATCTTGGATCTCTCCCTCTCTCGCAAATCTCTCACTCTCTTGTAGCTCTCTCTGTTCCTCTCTTCTCTCTCAATCTTCCTCTATTTCTCACTGTGGTATATTTTTGCGTGTTTTTGTACAAAGGAGATGAATTGTGAGCTGTGTGTGTATTATCGTCTATGTGTGTGTGCGTCTACAGCTGTGGGAGTGTTGTCTTCCGTGGATTTTTTCTCTCAGCTCCCTGTGTGTGTATATTCTATTCCCTGATGAAGATGAATTTTTTTTGCTCCCCCCACTGTATCCGTAGGTGGGTATGTATATTGTGAGGAAAAAAAATGTGATTGGGGTGAGGTTAGGTAGGGTAGCATAGGGGTATGGCGTGAGGTAGGGTAGTGATGTGTTCCATTTTTAACAGCGAAGGTTGTTAATTTGTTATTAATTGGGATAAGATTTTTTTAGAGTTGGTTTTGATTTTTTTTTTTTTTTTTTGTCATTTGTGGAAGGATAATTACATAGTTGAGGGTACAAAGTGATTGGAGAGGGACAAAATTAGGTGTCTACAATAACAACATAAAAATTTTGAACTTATAACATAAATAATCATGATATGTCAAATACATAGCGTGTGTATCACCTTCAATTCACTAAATTTCCGCAGTTTTCATGGGACAAATTTTACTGGGATCTTTTAAAAATAACTTCTTACCTCTATTTAAAATCTTTAAATCTGTATTTTAACTGAATTCAACAAGTTGCTCTCTTGCAAATTTCATATCCTAATAGATATCTAGAGAAATCTAATGTGTACCTGATCAATAGTCTTTTTGTTCATGGATGATATTTTATGTAACAATAAACACAAATTATTACAAATCCATAATCAAATAATCCTGTAGTAAAAACAAAAAAGTCAATTAAAATATCTTTATATAAAGATAAAATTCTAATTTGTCTTATTCTTTGATATATTCTTTCTTTCTTTTTCATTAACAAAGGGATTTTTTTTAAAAAGAAAACGAATTTATGCTAATTTAAGTTTAATTTTGAATTTCAATAACGTATCTATAGGAAAATAGTTTTGAAAAAAAAGACAATTTATATATTTAAAAATATAGAATCCTAAGATACTTTGTCTTTTCTTTCTTTTTTGTTAACAAAATAGACTATGTTTTTTGTGAAAAATTAAAATATATTACATTTAAATTTCAATTCAAGTTTAATTTAAATTCAAAACTTAACGACGTATATATTTGTTAAAGTATGCTTTTGAAAAAGATAATATAAACGAAAAAATTTAGTGTGGTAAATTGATATATTCAAACGGTTGATTTTTGAAAGAAACAACAAAGTAACCATGCAATCTCCATAAGTAATTACCTCGCACTTCTTCTGTTGTTAGATTCCAGGTTCCTGCCTCTAAACTGTCATTTTCAAAGTTTATTGATTATTCAGAAATAGGTATTTATGAAGTCACCTTTTTTATTTCATTATAAAAATTATTTGTTAATTGAAGCAACTTAGCACAGTAAAAAAAAAAGGAGATCAACATCCAATACATAAAATTATTTCATGACAATATTGATCCCAATTCTTCGCGATCAAATACGACAAATTGTTAGCAAATTATAATAAAATAATCTAAACTTAAGCTTTGAATAGTAAGCAAATTGTGCTCAAATATAATATGAAAGCATATACCAAGCATAAATATTATATATCAATAGACGAATTGGATCGAAAAATCAAAGAATAAGCTTAAAAAATTTAAAGAATGAAATAAGAAGCTAATTTCATTGAGAAATGAGTTTATATAGGAAAGGATTAATTAAAATCATGTCTTATCTAGTATAGAGTTTGTTTTTGATTCAATACCTAACATAGAGTTTGTTTTCGATTCAAATTTTAAAAAAATCTGTAACTTTCTATTCAAATTCAAAGTATAAAAATTTATCACTATTCAACTAACTAATTTTCAACAAATTCTATATTTATGTAAAAGTATTTTTTAAAAATTTATCAAAATAAATAATATAACACACAATCTTTGAATTAAAATAAACAATATAAAATAATACTAAGAACATGACTTTGCCCAAAATAATATATACAATTGTTGAAATCCTTATTGAATTAGTTATTGTAAAAATACATTAAAGTTAAAATTAAAATTGAAATTTATAATATAACAAGGTCAACTTTCTACAACAAAAATGGAGCATGTGTGATAATGCTTGAGGAAAATGGGCAAATTGGGGATGAAGAGGTTATGTGAGAAAATTGAAGGAAAGGTGTCTTTTAAGTCTTGAATGAAGGATTGGTGACATTGACCAACTTAAAGGGTCAAACATCATTAGAAAACTTGATTAAGTTAATTGTGGACTTGATTAATATTTTTAAAACTTTTTAATCTTTTCAAAAATACAAATCAACCCAACCCACACCCCTCTTCAATCCAAATCAACCACTCTCTCTCTCGACAGCTTCTCTCAACTCTCTCTCAACCAACAGTTCTACAAAATTTCTCCCTTCAACCTCCGGCGATTAATAGTCGGGCAAGTTTCTTTCCGACTTTAACCGTCAATCGACGTGAAGACTTTTTCGGCGACAACAACTTCAAATTCTTTGTCGTCCTATTTCCTTTTTCACAGGTAAGAAATTATGAAGAAACAGAGGAACTTGAGCTAACTACTCTTCTAGTATTGAAATGTGGACTGAATAAAACCCTAATTTCTGGCATTTCTTCTTCTTGTTATCGTACCATTGATTCAAATTTGTTGGTGATTTTTTTATCACAGTTGATGTTCTTAGTGTGTGTGTGTGTGTGATGTGTTGGTGTTGCTAGGTTGATTTGTTGTTTGTCTTGGTAAAAATGGTATTGCAACAGATGAAACATCTGATGTAATAGATGAAAATCTGATGCAACTATGAAAATTTGATGCAACAGGTGAACAATCTAACAGATTATTTATCTGTTGCGACAGATGACTCTTCTATTTGGAAGAAATCTAAACAATATTGATCCAATAGATAATTGATTAGTGATCTATTTTTATTCTTTTCAATGGTTTACTCTTCATTTTACAATAGATTAGTGACTATTTTTATTCTTTTCAACGGTTTACTCATTCGTTGCAACAGGTCGGTTATATGTTGCAACAGATAACATACCTGGTGCAACAGATTAGTGATCTGTTTTTATGGTTTCCAATGAATTACTCATCCGTTGCCACAGGTTGGTTATATGTTACAACCATTAAACTACCTGGTGCAAAAGATTAGTGATTTGTTTTTATTCTTTCTAATGGTGTATTCATCCGCTGTAATAGATCAGTTATATGTTGCAATAGATAACATAGTTGGTGCAACAGATTAGTGATATATTTTTATGGTTTCCAACGAATTACTCATCCATTGCAATGGGTCAGTTATATGTTGGATCAGATAAAATACCAGGTGCAACAGATTAGTGATCTGTTTTTATGGTTCCCACAGATTACTCATCTGTTGCAACAGGTCGGTTTTATGTTACAACAGATAACATACCTAGTTCAACAAATTAGTTGTCTGTTGGAACTGTTATATTACTGTTATGCATTAATCAATTACAATCTATGTTATGTTCTGTTAATTTAAGATAATATGCTTCCCAAAAGAAAAGAAATTGAATCAATTCCAAGTAAAAAAATAAGTGCAGCAGCTCGGCTACATCCACCACTCTATGAGCTTGCTTTACAAGTGTTATCTCAATCAGGAGCAGAAGATATTGAACACGGGGAGGAGGAATCTTTCAAAATAGATGATCCAAATGCTAATCTTCCACCGAAGAGTTGGTCAAAACCTTCAGCATTGATCGTTATCCTATGAGAATACAGTATGATGGTGCCACAGATTTAACGGGTGATCTCGTGGTTAAGTCAGTCATGGGAAAATATTTTGACACCTTCAGAAAAATACTTCAAGAACAAAAATTGGATTTTTATTTTAGGGAAAGCTGCTTTGGGCAATATCTTGATTTGTCGGAGAACAATAATACTCATTTCTAGATGAAAATAGTATATGATCTTCTCAACCGCAGGTTTATGTATGAAAACAAATGGATGAGGTTTGGATAAACTACTGTGGCATGCCTGTTTGTTTTGGTTAGAAGGAGTTTCCCATAGTTACCGGACTAAAATGTTATCCTCCTTCTCCTTCTCAAGTTATACCTACTCTAACCCAAAAAAGTACCCCGCACACCCAAAAAAGGAAAAGGCAAGTCGAGTGATCATGATGACCTGGTGTCCATTGTTGGTCCAAGCTTCAAAAACAAAATCTGATAGAAGCGTTGAAAGGTAAAGGACTTTCAAAGAATCACAATAAATCATTGTGCTTGGTTTGGTTTGTACATAATGTTATTTAGGCGGGAGACATTAACAACAACATAAGACTCGGTTTAATAAATCTCTTCGAAGATCTTAAGGCATTTAACAACTATCCTTCGGGTTATGAAAACTTTAAAATGACTGTCGAATATTTGTTGACTCTGTTAACACCAAAAAAAGTCAACTTATATGGCTTTCTATGGGCCTTCATGGTAAATATTTCTTTTATCATGATATGATTCATCATTTTTTGATTCAATTATGCTTTTGATTTATTGGCGTTATGTTATAAGCTTGGGCATTTGAAGCCATTCCTTATTTGAGACAAGAAGTAAACTACCAGGAAGAAGTTTCCTGTCTAAGTATTCTGAGATGGTTGTTGGCCAAAATCGATAAAAATGTAAAATTTCTTGATCTTTTCAATCCCCCCAAGAAAGCAGTAAGTCCAATTCTAATCAAGTTTCTATTTTAATTAATGATTAAATGATTTCATCATCATTCTTAATATATGTACCAATTTATTTTAGATTGTCCATCCGTGGCTTGTTCCGACCAACCGAGAATTGAAGATGTCATTTTTTCCTTACTTTATGGTCTGTGCAAACTTTATTGGACCCTAAGGTCGTTGATGGAATAAAAATGGAATTGTTTGGAGCAACAACCATCACAAGAAAAATAATTTTAGAGGGTGGGGCTAATGATGATCCTCTACAATTTTTGAAACAACAAGCCATTATAATTATAATCATAATGGTTGTACAGATTTTTCTCCAGATTTTGCCGCATCTAGCGAATTTTCTACATACAAATGTCAATACTGCAAGGTGAAACACGATGGAGTGATTAATTCTATTAATGCACTAACTGCTTCTGTAAAAGAAATGACATCTAAGAGGGGTGTCATTCCATCAAAGAGGATTTCATATCCAGACACTCCACTAGAGATCAAGGCGGCTAAGAGGAGAAAGAAAGACACTTACAAGGCATCATTAATCATAAAAAACAAGATTGCAATGCCTCTGTCTTTGTCTTGCACTGATGTTCTGTGTGCAAGGGCCATAGGAGAGCAACATGAGTTGAAGAAGGTGAATGTACATCATCTGTTCCAAAAAATAAACAGGCACATATCTATTTTAACAAATGATACATCTGCTAAAAATTATCAAACAAATATATACATCTGTTGTAACTATTATCTAACCTGTTGCATCAGATTCGTTATCTGTTTTAGCAGATGAGTCTTATGTTGCAACAGATGGGTCATCTATTTGACATTATCGTACTGATCTGATTTACCTGTTCGAATTTGTCCCAATAGATAATCCATCTAACGCAATATAAGACCCATCTGTTGCAACAGATGGATAATCTTTTGTATGTCTCTACTTAGCATTAAAAATTCTGGCTTTCTAGGCGGATGTCACCGTAGAAGCTACTGCCGAAGAGCATAATATCATAGTTGATAATCCATCAACTACTTCCAAAGAAGAAAAAAGTAGAGCCTGTAAGTTTGGGAGAATGGAAGAATTACCCGTTTAAAGGGTTCAACATCTTGGACGAGGCTCCAAAAAAACTAACACAATTGATCAACGACTATTTAGAATGGATTGTCGATGGGTTGTTAAAGCATTATGCCGGCAGGTACATAAATTAATTTTATAGATATTGGTTTATACAATTCTTGTTGTAAGAACCTGACATTAACACATATAAATCATCATGTAGAAAATAAAATAACGAGTGCTACAAAGTGAACGAATTGAGTCTTGGTTTTGATATATTTGACTTTGTTGTTGCACATCCCGGAATGAAGAATTGGTTCTATTTGATGTCACAGCCCCAAACTTGCTGGAATGATGAGGTTTAAATACCATACATATTACTATTAATTAATACTTTATTTAATTGCATCTGCGTATTGATTTTTTCATCACGTAATCTGAAATATTTGATAATATGTGCAGCACATTGATGTCATTTGTTACTACCTCCAAAAGAAGGCCAAGTTGCAAACACAAGAACAGTACAAATACACAACAGACAATTATTTGTACAAAGTTTACATCAATAATGCCTACGATAGGTATTGTCAACAACAACCGAAAGTTTCCCTAAACGAGGAATACTTAATCAATATTATCAAAGGTTTTAGCATTCCGGCTGGCTTACCTTGGCATTTGATCGATGAAGTATACATCCCAATTAATTGTGGTCATGAATTCCATTGGGTGTTGGCTGTCGTCGTTCTAAAAGAGAGGCACATCTGAGTTTATGACTCGATGTCGCGAAGGAGACGTTCAGGGCAGTCGCCTGAGATACAAAATCTGGCCAAAATATTACCTACTTACCTTGATATGAGTGGCTTTTTGGATCAAAAGATTCATACTGATTGGTCAATGATTGAAGTATACCGGGATAAAATGGCTAATCCATTTGATGTAAAATATGTTGAAGGAATTGCTCAACAAATCATTGGTAGCCTGTAAGTTTAAGTGTCATGATTTAGTTTTATTTCACAAATTTCACAACACTTGCATAAACTACAAGATATGGATTATCTATTTTTTATAACGCAGGGATGGTCCTTTTGTTGCCGCCTATGCCGAGTATTTGAGTGATAGATTACAAGTACCAAATGATGGACTTGATGCCGGATTACTCTGCAAAAGATATGTTACTCTTTTATGGAAATACGAAGAAGCAAAAGCTCAAAAGCCATACGCAATCGACATTAAAGATCTACGACGACCAAAGTTGAATTTTGTAGTATCGGATGAAGAACAACTTGTCCATATTGATTAGATCTTTATAGCTTGAGTTCGTCAATGTAATAACCTATCCTTCTTGGTTTAACTTGTTTATTTATTTGTAGAGTAGATCATTTGTACCCATAATATTTT
This sequence comes from Capsicum annuum, assembly GCF_002878395.1. Taxonomy (NCBI): domain Eukaryota; kingdom Viridiplantae; phylum Streptophyta; class Magnoliopsida; order Solanales; family Solanaceae; genus Capsicum; species Capsicum annuum. The sequence goes on along the minus strand of NW_025829669.1, from coordinate 1,084,433 downwards.
TTTTACATTTCATTTATTTGTTGAGTTATTTCATGTAATTTCGAAGGCTTCGATTTATTTTATTCTGTCTATGAAATAATTAATCCTTAGTTTTGAACATGTTAATTGAAATAGAGTACTAGATTAAAATATCGCATCAGATAATATATCTGCTGCAACAGATGACATATCTTATCAGATAGATTTAGTCATATGTTGCAATATGGATGTAACACGTAGGTCATTTGCTGGAAATTATATAATAGGTCTTTCTTCTTTTTTGATTTGCTCCAACAGATTATCGATCAGTTGCAACAGATAGATTATATATTGCAACAGATTGTATATCTGTTGCGACAGACAGACTGGGAGCATTTGCATAACACAACAGATGACCAACCTATTCCAACAGATAATCAATCTGTCACAGCAGGTACTATATCTACTACGATAAATATAAAATCTATTGCATTATAAAAATTTAACTTTACCAGACATAAAAATTATTGCCACTACATGTAAAGTGAATTGGCTTGAAATAAAAATTTATTATCGGGTTCATCTCTATCTTTGTACATGTTCTTTTTTATACACGGGCTCCAACCATTTAGTTAGTACCCCATATGCCCAGACCCATTGCATCTTTCCCACAACGGTATCACACACACTGGTTATTTGTGTGTCGGTAACAAACACTCAATGTATGCAATCTAGTACGGCCTGTACGCTGCACCGGTTGTATTTCTTGGGAGCTGGATGTTCTTATTTCGACCTTTAAAATCCCATGATTCCTTCGCCAAGACTTCAGCCGGCAAATGACCCATCAGCTTACTCTATGTCAATAACTTGGGCAACAACTTCAAGAGTGGCTGCATATGGGTTAAAAATGTCTTCTCACTGAAGACAGGTAAGTTACAGTCATAAAGCTTAATCTTTTTCTTGTATAGTAGTATCTCAATATTGAGAAAATATGTGACATCCATGTTCATGACTGCAAGGATTCTCTTTGCCTTGGTCCAGCTCTTGTTGTGTGGATATGGCCTCTTCTCTCTAAAATATTTAATCGCTTCTTTATCCTATTTGAACGTAGAAACTAACCGATCAAATCTCGGGCCACCGGAATCAGCTATCTTACAGAGTTTAGCGTACCTATCCTTGAAATTATTGTAGAAGTTAAGGTCTATTATCCTATCGGCAGCATCATAAGCATCCGGGTATGCTAATTGCCTGCCCCTCATGAGGTAGAAAATTTTATCAACATACTGTGGTATAAGAATATAATTTTTAAATAGATTTGTAATTGTAAGGAATAAAAATATAGTGGAAAGAATCCGATGCAGAGGGTTCTCTGAATCAGTTCACAGATTACTTAGCCAACGCAACTTATGCAACAGATGTGTATTGTGTTGCAACAGAATACCAATTTTATACAACAGATTACACATTTGCTGGATAGATTCTTCTTCATGGAGTAGATTGGAAGGATAGGTTAGCAAAAGTAAACTTACCTTGTCCTCGTACCACACGTACATATTTGTCATATTCGAGAAGTCTTTGGCGACAAACGAATGCATGGTGTATTCTTTTTTAACCTTCATCTTGATGAATTCTTCCAGTTCCTTCTTCTTCTCCTTGCCAAGCATCGCAAATATTTGCACCTTCTTCGGCTGCCCCTAAACTTCAACAACTATTGGAGCGGGGGGAGTTGCAATTTTTGCTGATTTCAGAATAGAGAGAATTTGTCTAATTTTTCTTCTCTTCCTCCTAACCTCTACTTTAGGATTGCATGACTCCCTCACCTCGTTGGATGGTATGACAACCCTCATGGATTTCAACTTCTCAGCAGCTTCAGCAATAGCCTCTAGCTTTTTAAGGAGTTTATTCTCGCTGTCCTTGCACATGTTGCTTTTACAATGAGAACATGAGGGTGAAGAGGGGTGAGAAGGACCACTGCAAAGGTAGAAGGGATCGATGTAGGGGTAAGAGAGAGGACCTGTACAAGGGGTATTTTCAAACATATTTATTTTTTGCTGAGCACCAACATGCTCATAATCACGACTGGCAGCAGCAACAGCAGCAGGACGATGACTGCCACCATCACAAACAACTCCACCAGCAACACCCCCAGAAGAAGCACCTGGATCTGTTGCAGTTTAAGGTTGGTCGTGAAGAGCTTCAACATTAGGCTGATTTTACCTAACCGCTCTTCTTATGGATGTTGCTTGAGATAATTCCTTCTTTATTAACTCCACCATTGGGTTTTCTTTTGTATCAACAAGACCCAGAGTAAGAAAAGAAGTCATCCCCAGCTCATCAATGGTAGGCACGATACAAGGATACACAACCTATAAAAAATAGACAGGAGGAATTTAAATCATATAATAATAATTTATAGTCAACTGGGTTACATATGGCTCGGGTTACATGGATGTTAACACAGCCAACTTATGTAACAGACGATCTAGATACTACAACAACTGATCTGTATGTTGAAACAGATTGATAATATATTGCATCAGATTACCCATCTATTGCATAATTTGCAGTAGATGGGTAATCTGTTAAGTAGGGTTCATAGAACCAGAGCAACATGTGGTTAATCTGTTATAAATATGGATCGCCTGTCACAACAGATTATCCATCTGTTACACCAGTTGCAGTTGATGGGTAATCTGTTGCAACAGACAACCCATCTATCGCAACAGATGGAACATCAGTTTTAATTTCTTTCTTTGAGGCAAATTATTTTAATTGAAAGAAGACGTACTGCATCATCCGGAGGGTTAAAGAGATCATCCTCATTAATATTTTTTTGCTGCTATCTGTTGCAGCCAACCACCTAAGGATCCTTGGATGAGAAACCTTATTCGGGTAATCCTTGAAATACTTTCAGAGGGGAGGAATGGTTTCATATGCCCAAGCCTAAAAATTATAAACAAGAAGCAAGCAAAAAAAATTCATAACTATATTCAATATAAATTAATGAATGAGTAAAAATAGTGATCAATTTTATCATGAAAGTCGTATAGTGTGGTCGTCTTTGGCTTTAGTTTCTTAAGAAAATATTTGACATTCAAGTAGATATCTATCGTATCCCTAGGAATAATCGTTGAATTTTCCCAAATCATCAGCAAGTGCCAACAAATCATGTTCTATGATTTTCCTGATGTCTCTTGCCAATAAAATAGAATGGAAAAACCAAACTAAGCATAATTTCTCCCTGTAGTGCTTTGGTATGTCTTTATTCTTGAGATCCGCCATCAAATCCTCCACTCTATAGCTAGGTCCAACAATGCCCAACAACCCAACTTTTTTTACCTTGCATTTGTTGGACCCTTTGTGGGGTGTTTTCTTGATGAAAGGTTCTTCTAGATGATTGCATCTCAAGCCCGTCACTATGGCAAATTTTTTCAATCCAAAACAAACTGGCATACCATAGTAGTTGATCCAGACTTCATCCATCTTTTTTTTTGCCCTCATTTGGACCTCCATCATCCCTCGCATACTTGATCCTACGCTTGAGAAGGCCATATACCATGATCATTGGGAAATGGAGAGGGCGGCCCCCAGACAACTCAAGAAAGTATGCAAAGTAGCTCTTCTTAAAAAGTTCATCCATGTTTTCTTTCTTCATAATACTCTTAAGTTCGTTAAAAGGTTTCCTCAACTGACATTTAAGTACAATATCATGAAATACTACGTTAGGGTTACTCATCGGCATCGCAACTCGAAACCCGATGATACTAACAGTTTTGACAAAACCATACTGGGATTTTGATATTATTTCATGCTCCATTAGTATAAGGAGTTATCACTTTCCTCAGCTTCATTTTGCCCTGACTGAGATTGTTTTGGAAGTTCCTTCGAATCTGTCTGAAGTCTAGCCTTTTTTGTTGGGGGTTCAGAAGTTGATCCAGTTTCAGTTTCTTTTCTTTTGGGAGATATTTTTTAACTACAAACAATAGAAAAGCAAAAAATATATTGAATTTGATGTCTGCATAATTTTTTTTAAAAAGGTGGGACAAATTTTAATAAATTATTCTACTCCACATAGTAAAAAAAATACTCCAATGGGTAACTCATCAGTTGGAATAGATGGGGAACCCAAATCTATTTGAAGACCTATTTAATATCTCCCAACAGATATTCCACCTGTTGAAACAGATGGATAAATTTCAATAAATTATTCTACGCCACATTACAAAAAAATACTCCAACGGATAACCCATCAGTTGGAACAGATGGGGAATCTGTTTGAAGACCTATTTAATATCTCCCAACAGATCTTTCACCCGTTGCAACAGATGAACCACCACCACCATAACCAATGCCACAACCAATTCCACTAAGACCACCACCAATGCCACCAATACCAACACCAAGACCACCGACACCACCGCCAAAAACATAAATACCAACACTACTAACAACAGCCACCAACAACACCACAAACACCATCCAAAAATACCACGATAGTCAACAAAACACAGAGAGAAAAACTAGGGTTTTCTCGGGTGCTTCCTACCTTTTTAGCATCAAAACTCAAAATTGTTAACCCATTCTCAAAGATAATACAAGTAAAAGTCTTCATTTTTATTATTAACTAAAAAGCCCTATTTTTTAGAATAAAGAACAAATGTAGATCTCTTCTCGAATACTGTTACCTATGAAGACAGAGAAAATGATGGATACAAGTGGGAATGAATTCAAAAAAACAACTATATGTGGTCGTCAATAGGAAGAAAATCAACCTATTTTGAAGAGTTGAGCACTATGTTGAGTAGTTGTTGTTTGTGTTGTTGGGAGAGAGAGGAGACCCCGAGAGAGAGTGAGAGAAGAGCAAGAACTTTAGATTTAAAATGTAAAGTTTTTCACGCAAATGGATGATTTGTAATTTTGGAAAAGAATGATAAGTTTTGAAATTGATAATTTGGTCCGAATTGATCTTAATTAATTTTAAAAAATTTAAAAGATATAGTTTTTAAAACATTGAGTTGATAAAAACTCATTTCAACTCAGAGTGATCGATCAATAACTCGGGTTGGGATGAATGCAATACCAATGCCATACAATTGCAAAGACTCGATTTGATTTGTAGTTTACCCTATGAACTCACTCATTCATCCCTAGTTCCACCTAAATCAACTTAGTTAATATCACTATCCTAACATTGAGTTGATGAGAACTTATTTCAACTCAGATTGATCGATCGATGACTCAGGTCAGGATGAACGCAATACCAATGCCATATAATAACAAAAACTCTATTGGATTTATAGTTGACCCTGTGATATCATTCATTCATCCCTAGTTCTACCTAAATGCACTTAGGTACTATCACTATCCTAACATTGAGTTAGTGAGAACTCATTTCAACTCAGAGTGAACGATTGACAACTCAGATCGGGATGAATGCAATACTAACGCCATCCAATTGTAAAGGCTCGATTGGATTTGTAGTTGACCCTGTGAGATCATTTATTCATCCTTAGTTCTACCTAAATCAACTTAGCTACTACCACTATCCTAACATTGAGTTGATGAGAACTCATTTCAACTCCGAGTGATCGATCGACGACTCGGGTCGGGATGAATGCAATACCAACGCCATGCAATTGCAAAGACTTAAGTGGATTTGTAGTTTACCCTGTGAGATCATTTATTTATCCCTAGTTCCACTTAAATCAACGTAGTTACTATCACTATCCTAACATTGAGTTGATGAGAACTCATTTCAACTCAGAGTGATCGATCGACGACTCGGGTCGGGATGAATGCAATACCAATGCCATGCAATTGCAAAGACTTGATTGGATTTGTAGTTGAATCTGTGATCTTATTCATTCATCTCTAGTTCCACCTAAATCAACTTAGGTACTATCACTATACTAACATTGAGTTGATAAAACTCATTTCAACTCAAAGTGATCGATCGATGACTCAGGTCGGGATAAACACAACCAACACCATGTAATTGCAAAGACTCAATTGGATTTGTAGTTGACCTTTTGAGCTCATTCATTCATCCTTAGTTCCACCTAAATAAATTACAATAAAATCTGTTGCAACAAATGACTGAGCTATTGAAAATTTTTGAACAGATATTCATATCTGTTGCAATAGATGACATATCTAATTTAATTATAAAATAGATATTTGCATCTATTGTGACAGATGACTGAGCTGTTGAAAATTTTTAAATAGATATTTATATCTGTTGTAATAGATAACTATCTGATTTAATTAATTATCAAATAGACATTTTCATCTGTTGTCACAGATGACTGAGCTATTGGGATTTTTAAACAGATATTTATATCTGTTGTAATAGATGACTGAGCTGTTTGAATTTCTAAACAGATATTTATATATGTTGCAACAGATGACATATCTATTTGAAAATCTTTTTTTCTCTTTTAATTTTAAAGCAAACTTTTGGTCTGAGTAGATAATATCAAGTAGTAGTACTTACTACTAAAGGCAGTAAAAAATATTTCTTGGATATCTCAAAAGTGAGTTCATTGAGCAGTCTTGTCTTGTTTTTTCAATATCACTAGTCTTAGTCTTCCTCGTGCCCCTCAAATTATTAATGAAATTAATGAATATTGAAAACCCCACGTCTACGTACACAATACATCTATAGAAATTATCTCATCTCTTCCTTCAGCTATAGTTTATTTTATTCAGCTCTCATCTTTTTCTTTCTCTCCTCTTTAGGGTCACAACCTTTTTTTCTCTCTCTTCTCTTCTCTTCTCTTCTCATAAAGATCTTTTTGGATTTAAACCGATCCATATCTTTCCTCGACTGAAATTACTATTTTGATCCCCTTTTTGACATTAAGATATGGTTTATTATTGCTCTTTCATTCTTGTCTTCTTCTTTGCAAATTATTTACATCTATTTTTTATTTAATTACTATTTACCCATATCATATTTATTAAAAAAAAATTAAAGGAACTTTTAAGTGTTGAATATACAAATCGAGATTTTTTATTACAATATATGAAAAAAGTCATTGTTGGGAGAAGTTTAAAAGCCTTGTTGGCAGTATCATTTTTTGTATATATTTTATTTGTTTATTTATTGTTGATGCAGTTATTGATATTGGTGGTGGGGTTGGCATTGTTGGAACTTATGGTGTGGTGTAGTTGATAGTTCTGGAACAAAGGATGTTCCTTCTTCGTTGTTGATGATATTGTTGGAACAAATGTTATTGTTTCTATGTTGTTGATGTTTTTTATTTGTAGTTTATGTTGTTATTAATGTTGTAATAGATGGAGAAGCTGTTGGAACAAATTAAACTACCAGAAAGGCTGGTTTGATGTATTCCATCAGACCCACATCTGTTGTAACAGACTCCACATCTAATGCAACAGATTCCATATCTGTTGCAACAGACTTAACATCTGATACAACAGACTCTACATCTGTTGCAACAGATGGATAATGTTCTTTCTGTGACATTAATTTTTTTCCTCTTCTTTGTAGATATAAGGAATTGACAGTTGATCAACTTTTGTCAGACCATCACAAGAGGCTGCAGTAAAAATGGTTTCGGAGAAATAAGTTGCATACAGATAGAACCACTTCATATGTGGGAGGTATGTATTACTGATAATGTTATCGTGGATACACACATAGAGTGCACTTATTTTGTGAATGCTATTTTTACTGATTAGTCATAGATCATTCAAATAAGATGTCTGCAATTTTACAGTTAAGTTTGGTAGGTCCGAACTGATAAGGCTGAGGGACCATGAATATGATTCTGATACCCTGTTAAGATTTAGTGTCAGTTGTTGCTCATGTTTAGTTGTCAAGCATTGTGAAAGGATCTAGTTTTGGTTTCATTGTAAAGAGATTCAATAGCGATTGGACTAACTTTTAGGGTGCATTGGACCTTTAGAAGGCCTTCGAAGCTTAGCGCTGCATCTAACAAGAATGGAAAACCAATAGAAATTCCCCTGACCCAAATTTATATAGTTGGGTTACTCGCTTAGGGTGATGATTATATGCCAAAAGGTGCGGTAGGAGAATGCCTTCAAGGGAAAATGGGTGGTTGATGGAAGACTATATCATCTGAGATCTAATTGAAGAAGAGACATAGGGTAGAAAGTAACTTCTAATGAATCTGGACGATGGAATTATCTTAAAAGATGCAAAACCTGAATCAAGTGCAAATATGAAAGTATATTTGGTAATGTAATTTCGTCTGTTGTCTTTCTGAAAGAAAAATAATGCAGATGGAAACTTTACTAGGGAGCTGCATGGTCGGGATTTTCACCTAGATAGAAAATAGAAGAAGACCAACAAAGAAGCCTCATGGGCATCAAGGGTTGAAATAATGTACAACAAGTCTAGAAAATTTACGCCAACAACTGCAGTTAAAATAAGGAATCTAAGCGAAGGCGATAATTTCGGTATTTTAAATTTCATCCCATGCCTTTTTGTTTATGTTTCCAATCGGGTCCACTGCTGTTGACCTGATCGGAACCACAAACGAGATTGAAAGGAAAATAGAGTATCATTGCTTTCTTAGCATTATGGTTATAATTGATTGTGTTTTCTTTCCTTAGAATGCTTTCAACATTCTTTGGAGAAGATCATATGCTTGCTTTAGTATGTGAATCCTGATAATTTTCAAGCTTGCCTCCAGCTTGCTGATTGTGTATTTAAGCTGGTCGTTGCTGTCTTCGAAGTTGGTAAGGAGTTTCTCATCTCTTGTGAGCTCGATCAGGAACACTACCTTCAAAGTTGTGGCATTCTAGAAGCCCTTAAGAACACTTTCTTTAGAAGCCTTAAAGGATACATGGAGGGTCGCTGTGTTTGTTTTAGGTCAAAACATGTTGATGCACGTTGAAGATGTGGTCCCAACAATTGAACAACACACTTTTATCGAGCGTTGCTCAATGCATCTTGATCAACCAATTTGATAAATTAGTAAGCAAGGAGTTACGTAGCGTGTGATCTAAACCGGCTCTACCAAGCCTATCAAACATTACGTAACTCCGAGCTCATTACACTATTAAAAAAAATGACCGAGCTAGTGCACAAATCAAACGAGCTCAATCTCTCAACCTTTCTGTTGATCTCTCTTCTCCAATATAGATGACAAGATATCTGCTATGCAAAAGTCTACACCATCGCCAGAGATGCTTTCTAGGGAGCAATTCTTCAGAAGATATCTATTGATGCCTTCTGAAGAATTGCTCCCTGAAAAGAATGTCTGGCAACGGTGTAGACTTTTGCATAGAAGATATCTTGTCATCTATATTGGAGAAGAGTGATCATCAGAAAGGCTGATAGATTGAGTTTATTTGATTTGTGCACTAACTCGGTCATATTTTTTTGATAGTGTAATAAGCTCAAAGTTATGTAATGTTTGATAGACTTGGTATAGTCGGTTTAGATCATACGCTACGTAACTTCTTTCTTACTAATTTATCAAATTGGTTGAGCAAGATTCATGGAACAACGATAGATAAAAGTGTATTGTTCAACTGTTGGGGCCACATCTTCAACGTGCATCAGCACATTTTGACCTAAAACAAACATAGCGACCTTCCATGTATCCTTTAAGGCTTTTGAAGAAAATGTTCTGAAGGGCTTCTAGAATGCCACAACTTTGAAGGTAGTGTTCTTGATCAAGCTCATAAGAGATAAGGAACTCCTTACCAACTTCAAAGATGGCAACGACCAACTTGAACACACAATCAGCAAGCTGGAGGAAAGCTTGAAAATTATTAAAATTCACATACTACAGAAAGTATCTGATCTTCTCCAAGGAATTTTGAAAGCATGCTAAGGCAAGAAAACACAATCAATTAATCCATATTTCTACGGAAGCAATAATACTCTATTTTCTTTTCAATCTCTTTTGTGGTTATGATCAGGTCAACGGCAGTGGACTTGATCAGAAACACAAACAAGAAGGCATGGGATGAAATTTAAAATTTAGAAATTGCCGTCTTCGCTTAGATTCCTTATTTTAACTGCAGTTGCTGTTGGCATAAGTTTCTAGACTTGTTGTACATCATTTCAATCCTCAATGACCGTGAGGGAACTTTTTTGGTGTTTTCCTACTTACTATCTAGGTGATAATCCCAACCACGCAGCTTCCTAGCCAAGTGTCCATTTGAATTGTTTTTCTTTCAGAGAGACAACAAACGAAATTACATTATCGTATACACTTTCATATTTGCACTTGATTCAGATTTCACATCTTTTAAGATAATTCCATCGTCCAGATTCGTTAGAAGTTACTTTCTACTCTATGTCTCTTCTTCAATTAGCTCTCAGATGATATAGTCTTCCATTAACCACTCATTTTCCCTCAAAGGCATTCTCCTACCACACCTTCTGGTATATAATCATCACCTCAAGCGAGCAACCCAACCATATAAATTTGGGCCAGGGGAATTTCTATTGGTTTTTCAATTTTGTTTGATGCAGTGCGAGCCTTCGAAGGTGTTCTCAGAGTCCAATGCACACTTAAAGTTAAGTCCAATCGCTATTGGTTCTCTGCAGTGATGACAAATATCCCTTCTCAAAACTTGATACACATAAACACGAGCAACAACCATCAGTAATTCGTAATAGGGTATTCGCACCATCTTCATGAGGTCCCCAGCCTTATTAATTTTGAACCCATCAAACTTAACGATACAATGCAAGATTTTGTTTGAATGATCAATGCCTAATCGGTTAAAAACTGCATTCACAAAAATATTGTACTTCGTGTGTGTTGTCCCGGTGACCTTATCAGTAATATATACTTAAATCCCACACATATGATAGTGGATCCATCTAAATGCACCTTATTCTTCCTAGCCCATCTATGGCTTAAATTGAATAAATAGATGACTAGCTAGTTGCAATAGATGACACATCTGTTTATATTGTCAAACAATTGGAGACATCTATTACAACAGATGATCAACCTGTTGCAACATATGACGTATCTATTGAAGAACTCAAACAGATATGTACATCTGTTGCAAAAGATTGCCAGTATATTGTAAGTTATCTAACAGAAAGAATATATTTTGCAGCAGATTACTCATCTGTTAGATTTATTTTAAAGAAATTTTCTTTTCTTTCCGAGATACAATAATTTATAAATAGCTCCCTCCTTACAAATATGAATGATCCAGATTCGTACAAGAATATTCATATCGAGTCCTTGCGTGAACTTCAAAGGCAGTTTGATGAACTCCAGAGAGATTTGGCTGACTTCGAAGCAAGGCTGCCGGATGAAAAATATTCGATTGACAATAATAATAATAGTAGTAATAATAATTAGGTAATGTTTTTTATTTTAGCGCATGTATTTTCCTCCTTTTGTAGATTGGATCTACCCAAGGGATTCAAAAATCTATGTTTTTATTTTATTTTGTGGTCGACTTTGAATTTTTAATTCTTATTTAGTATTTAATAATCATTCTGTTCATTCCTTGTTCTCAACATGTCGACGGTTGGTGGTAGGATCTGAGCAATTTATGTCAACAGAGGTTAATCTACTGCGACAGATTGATCACATGTTGCACCAGGTGGTTATTAATAAAAAAGGGTTATTGTTGTTATTGAGAGGGTGAAAAAGACATGACTTTCCGATTATTCAGTATGAAAAATATTTCGTAAATAAATAATAAGGAAATAAATGATAAACACAATTTATAACCGTAAAAGAACGGTTATTTAATTTTAATAACTGATCGTGACTTTTCACCATTTTTATTTTTGAATTTGTTTTTTAAAATTATTTATTATATAATTAAAAAAAGTCACAATATTGGATTAATTAACTTATATGATGATGATTGTTAAGAAAAATAAGGTGATCAGTCATGACTTTTTGTCTTAAATAAAAACACATACATTCATCAGTGTTGCTGATGCATCAAATTTCCCATCTGTTATGACTAATGTATCTTAGAAGAAATCAAAAAAGATATTAATATAGAACGTCTATTTTTTGCTACAGATGATATATCTGTTGCAACTGGTGGTTTATCAGATTCAACAGATATACAATCTATTGTCAGAAAATAAAAATGATTATTATTTTATTAAAGAATTTGAAAAGGTATTTTTTTTTAATTTATAAAATAAAAAAGTAAGCAAATTTGGATTAATGATATGATGATAGCTTTTTTTTTTAAAAAAAGTAAATTATATGTTGCAACAAATATATTATCTGATGCAACAGGTTCACTATTGTTTCAACAGATGATATATCTGTTGTCACAGATAATTTATCTGATGCAACCGATATCAAATTTTATTGTCACAACTCAATAAAAACGGTTCTTGAAAAGAACTAATTAATAATAATAATCTAAAAAGTCATGACTTATCACAATATTTCTTAATTTAATTAAGTCATTACTTTTCACATTAATAAAAATGTAATTAATAAATGGGGGTGAATAGTTAGATTATATGTTGCAACAGATAGGTTATCTGATGCAACATATTTTATATTTGTTGCAACAGATGATATATCTGTTGTCACAGATATGTTATCTGATCCAACACATATAGAATCTATTGCCACAACTCAATAAAAATGGTTCTTCGAAAGAACTAATTAATAATAATAATCTGAAAAGTCATGACTTATCACATTATTTATTTTCTTAATTTAATCAAAAATGTAATTAATGAATGGAGGTGAATAGTCGTGCCTTTTTGCCTCTTATTCAAATTTAATCCTCTATAAATAGGTCCCTCCTTACTCAATCGTTCATTCAACTACACTCTATTTATTTATTGCATCTCGTCTTTCATATTACACTCTAGAAGATTATGGCTGACCCACTGTCGGATGTTACTTTTTTGTAAGATGCCGTGAATGAACTTCGGAATCAAGTTCGTGACCTGCAATGGGAACTGGGAGGAGTTAGAGTAAGAATGCTCCATGAGATACGCAGGCTGAGGAGGGCCTTGCTACTTCCGGTTGAAGATTGGCCGGCTGGCAATGATGATGATGATGATGATGATGATGATGATGATGATAATAATAATAATAATAATAATAATAATAATAATAATAACTAGATTATTATTTTTTCTTTTGTCTATTATATATATTTTTATTTATTTTTGTTTAATAAAAATTATGTTTGATCTTTGACGTTTTAATCTGTATTTAATTTTCATTCTGTCTATTATCTTCTCAACAAACATGTCGACGATTCAACATAAAAAGGAATAATTTAGAATCCAATAGCAATAGTAAGATTTATCTGTTGGGTTTGTGGTAGGGGCTGATGTGTTGTTCAAAACAGATTACTCATGCTGCAACAGATAAAAAGTCTGATGCAACAGATAAATAGTCTGTTTCAACAGATGACTAGTGTGTTGCTTGACTCTGACGTTTTAATTTGTATCCCCTCCGTCTCAAATTACCCGTCCCAAATTAAGATGCCACATTGATTAAGAAAAATAATTAATAACATGTCTAGTTTACCATAACCCACTGATCAGTTGGTGGGACAGTAGACGTGTTTGAAATAACCATTGTTTGCTATTCAATCAAAATTTTATAAGAGAAGAAAGTTTTGTAACGTCGGTCGGCGTATAGTCCCCCTATTAAATGATGTTTCTATTTTAATTTGAAGAAAACGTGATTAATGCAAAGGGTAAAACATGGATTTTTTTAAATCTTTTCTTGATTAATGAAAAAGACAAGTAAAATGAGAAATCAAATTAGGAAATTTGGGATGGGTAATTGGACGTAAGGAATAATTTTAAATCCAGTAGCAATAACAAGAGTTGAAACATATTGGTTATCTACTGGGTTTGTGGCAGGGTCTGATTCGTGTTGTTCCAAACAGATTAATCATTCGTTGCAACAGATAATTAGTCTGGTACAACAGATAAACATCCTGATGCAACAGATAATATGTCTGATGCAGCAGATTACTCGTTTGATGCACCAGATGATTGATCTGTTTAAATTGTGGGCACTTATGCTGGATTCATGATCGGGGTTCTATCCATTATTGGAAAAACAGAAGTGTACCCAGATGACAAATACAAATAAAAATCATAATTTTACTTACCAAAGTCACCTATGAAGTAATGCCAAAGTGGAAAGTGATGTAGTAAACAAAATTTGACCTAAGAAATTGGTCAGATAGCAGCAGTAGCGCTGTACCAACAACAACAACAACAACAATGATCGACAAGAAGAAGATGAAGATGATGATAATAAAGTAGAAGATGATGAATAAAGCAGTAGAAACAATGAACAACAAAAATCACTAAGAGAGTGAAAACAACAATGGATGAGAAGAGAGAGAAAGATGCCTTTTTCCCTCCTTTTTCCATTATTTTAGGTAAAAACTGGGATCAAAGTGTATATTTTAAAACTTGTGAGTTATTTTCAAACTTCCCCAACTTTCTTAATCCATAATAAAGTAATTGTCACCTTCAACTAATAATTAAGATTTGTGTCACTTACACCTCATTTTAAAACTCTTTTGTCACTTGTGGCCCAAAGCCCCAGTTATGTGAGGGAGGGATTTAAGTTGGTTTAGGCTAATTAATAATTTTTCTTTAACTTGGCCATTTTTTATTTTATTCTTTTCTTTTCTGCTCTTTTTATTTTCTAAAAGTATCTTTATCCTATAAATAATTTTTCACCCAAAATGAATGTAAAGTGGAATATAGTCAAAGTAAGTCTTTTAATTATTATTTTGATCTAAGTAAGAATGGATAAGAAAATTAACTAACCAGTTTTAGTTAAAAATTCAAATGGGATTCTAGTTTTAAGCAAATGGTTTATTTTCTTTTAAAAAGATATTGTATTTTTTAAATTCATATATTTTATTTATGTATTATTATTATTATTATTATTATTTAATATTAAAATATATTATATATTATTATAAGGAATAGGTTATGAATAGTTAGAGTTCACTTAGAACAATGCACCATTAATAGAGGACTGGTTATTATTTCTTAAAACGTGAAAAAAAAAAAAATTAGTCGAAGAAAAGCAAAATACCTTAAAGAAGAGGCGACCTGAAATATATTTCCATTGTTTATGCGCTACTAACCAATATAAGAAGTAAAATGTGATGGCTTCTGAAGCTGCAATACAAATGCCAACACACAAAATTAACCAAATCTACAGAAATGAGCGAATTTATACACACACAAAAAAAATGCATGCACGGATTTATCAAACAAATTGACCATAAAACAACACTAATTTCAATCAAAATATAAGAGAAAAATGAGATTTGAATAGGTGATGGAAAAAGAAACCTTGAGAGTGAGAGGATAAATTGATTTCTATCAATGGAAGGAGTTAAAAATTAACAATGTATTTTGGTAGTAAGACGGATTCGAAAGGCTTTTTATTACGCATACCTTTTCTGCAAAAGCATATGTTCTGAAACTTAGTTGATAGCTATTGGACGGTGTTTTCTTTTTTTATGATGAAGTTGAACTACATCGTTATGTATTTACAGTAATGCTATAGTTTTTGAATCACAGAGAATCGATATGTATTTATAGCAATGCTATAGTTTTTGAATCACAGAGATAATAATAAAAAGTTGGGATATCACTATTTAAATTTAAATTCAAATTAAGTCAGTATAATCACTAAGAGTTGAGATAAAATTAAAACTCTATTTTAAATTTAAATTCAAATTAAGTCAGGATAATCACTAAGAGTTGAGATAAAATTAAAACTCTAAAATTATAGAGGTAGTTATAATCACTAAAAATTTAAAATTGTTATTTGGTTAAAATATCTTTTTTAGTTGATGATTATTTGAGTTAAAAAAAACTGCTTGAAACTTACTGAAAGTTACTAACTCACTAACCCCTTCTTTTTTTAAAGTTACAATATTTACGCATCTTTGTTTTTTAAAGTTAGGATTAATTTTTAAAATTGGAGTTTAAAAAATGAAATTTAATTTTTGCATCAACAAATTAAAAATAATGAAAATAATAGTTCAGATTAAGGTAGAGTTTATAATTTTTAAAATTGGATTCTTTAATTTTTGTTTGTCCGATATGACTTTTTTTTGAAATGAAAGTTTTTTTTTTTTGGTTAAAAAAAATGAAATTTAATTGAGGTTTAAAGTTACTATATTTTTTAAAGTTGAGGATTAATTTTTAAAGTTACCCCAATTATAATTTTCGCATCAACAGATTTTAAACTGCTGAAAGTTTATACTTACTAATCCACCCCTCATTTTTAGGTCAGCAAGGTTTTCTTGATTGAAAATTATCATTAATTAATACTTAGAGTTTATTTAGGAATCTTTAATTATAGTTTTTAATATTCTTTAATTTAAATTTTTTATTACAACATTATTAAATATTGTCTTAAAAATTATCATGTGGCTATTTTAATACTTTGCCACTTGACATCTTGTCTTGTTTTAGTTTTGTTTTATATATATATATTTCAATCAAGAAAACATTACGGACCTAA
>NW_025829669.1:1003422-1067894 GCF_002878395.1 Capsicum annuum | reverse complement strand
TATTATTATTATTATTATTATTATTATTATTATTATTATTATTATTATTATATTGTGTTTAATATTTTTTTGTTAAATATATCATCCTAAATGTAATATTATGAGTTGTACTATTATTTATTAGTAGATTATTATTATTATTATTTTGAAATAGTTAGAGGTTATTTAGAACTCTTAAACTATGATTGCTAGATTTAAGCTAATAAAAATCTTTTGTTTTTCTTTTAAAGTATTATTATTTTCAAATTCAAATATATAATAAAGATTTTATTTTATTTTTAATAAAAATCTTGTCTAGGACTAAGTTTCTTTTTTTAAATTTAATGCATCTTTTTTATTGGGTTAAAAAGTTGTTTGAAATGACCCACGTTTCTTATTTTTAAATTTACTGCATCTTTTGAAAGTTTCAAAGTTCTAATAATTTTTAATTTAAATTTTTTATTACACCATTATTAAATATTGTCTTAAAAATTGCTACGTGGCTAATTTAATAGCATCTTGTCTAGGCCAAAGTTTTGCTTTTATATATATACTAGTATACATACCCGCGCGATGCGTGAAATTAAAATATTTTAATAGTTTGAACATATCACATCATTTTGGTTTTATTAAAATATAACATCTTACTTTTTAATGAAATGTATTTAATAATATACACTTAATAAAATATTAATACATATGCACAATCATCAAATAACATTTTGATACAATTAAATATTATAATGATATCATTTTTTTATATCACCATTTCAGAATATATCATAGTCCTAACTATTCAAAATTTCATTGTCAGTTTCTTCTCACTTTATTCGAATTGAATTACATCCACCTTGGAATGAAGTTCATTTTGTTGAAAATAAATAAGAATGTGTCAAATTTAAGAAAATATGTGTAATCATATGACATGGGTACTCGCTATAATCAATCTTTAGTCATCTTTAAATTCACTGCTATAATTGATTTCTAATTATTGCCATGTTTATTGGACGTTCTATTTCATCTATATGGATTACAGTCTCCTAAAATTCACACAATTTTTTTTTTAAATCTCATAATAGTTCTCTGCCACATATTATACATATTATATTCACATTTTAAGTCGCCTGTCTTATGTATTTAAATGTCTATATTTAGATAGGTCTTATACTTCTTATTTTATATTAACTCTTTGTTTGTGTTCTCTTAATTACTGCTACTACGTTACCCACTACTTAATATTGTGAAATTAACAAATAACTTTAATTTAATTGTTACTTGATTTGATATTCTTATCTATTAATCTCTTTTAATATAAAATCCATAAATATAAATTATTCATACACCTAAAGTTAGTCATCTTTAAAACATTATTCTATTGATTGAGATTATTTCATTAATTATATTTAACAATAATATTTTGAAGTATCATTTACTCATGTTATTTTCTAAATAACAGAAATTATAAATAATGTTACATTATCATCCCAAGTTAGTTTATAATCCATTTACATCACCCCTCAAGGAGAAGATTGTCCTTCCTCAAATAGTCTAGTAATTTCTTCTGCATTATTTTTAAAAGTTACTTTCTTATGAACTGTTATAATATTTTTATTATTTTATGATACATCATTTTTTCCATTTTGATATTTGAATATGTAACCTTCTGTATTTCACTTATAATGCAAATAGTGTTATATTCTATTTTAATATGTGGTTTTGAATTCATCTAAAGTGTAATGAAAACCTGTATATTTTAACCAACTCCCTTTTCATGTACATTATTTTTTCCTAATATAATAATTTTGTCAATTAATTTCCATTTAGTATTTTACATAATATCATATATAATATAAATATTGTCAAATTCAAAACTAATTTTTTATTTTGAGTTCGTCTTAAGTGTTTTAAAAAATAATTTTACTTATCATAAAATATATTAGTGTTTTTAATAATCTTGTTTTATTATTTCGTGTAATAAGCACTAATAATTTTCTTATCCTTTATTTTCTTATTTATAATTGTTTAAAGTTCCTACATATAAGTACTTTTAGCTACTTTATCTTTTAATTTTAGATTATTGAATATGTACACCATTTTTTTATTTTTGAAGATACATTCAAGTCAATTTTGTAATACAAAATTTGAATACAACAGTATCAATTATTGTCCTATGTTTAAAATTATATAGAAAGATTTTATTTATTTGAGAAGGAAATTAAAAATTTCAAAGAAAAATATAAGGAAATTGACAAATTATGAAATAAATTTATAAGAGATAATACATATTCCTATAAATTAACTATTTTAATTTATATTCACAAAGATGAATCAATCTAAATGCATATATATTTAAATTGCTTAAAAGTTGTTTTGACTTAAAAACACCTAAATTAGACTAAACAACACAAAAGAAGAATAAACCAATGAAGTATAACTTAATGCCACTAAATAATGCTCACAACGAAGAAGAAGAAAGTGTATAATCGTCTATCTAACATATACGAAAATGCAAAAAAAAAAATACCTTTGTCTTTTATAAACTAAACTAATCGACAAACAAAAAAGTGATAAGAATATGTAGTATTTGAATTTTGAGAGGATTCCAAGTGGATTATGAAATTACATTTGTCATGTCTTGTTTTTGCAAAGGTTAAACAAAACATGACTTATTGGACTCTAAAAGAATTAAAATTTAATACAGAGTCCAACTAATTTTTAAGGAAAATAAGAAAATCTATTTATTAACATATATGATTAATATTTTTTTAGTCTATGAAAACCAATTTAAGACTCTAGGTAAGGTCCAAATTATTTTGAAGGAAAGGGGTTAAACACCCTTCAGGATCCACAAATGTGGTCTCCGTCTAGACTAAATTTATCAAAGAGGGAAGAAGTGAATTTAAAATAATGTAAAAGGTGTATTAAGTGTAAAATAATTCTTTTGAAAAAATGTAAATGTTTAAAATTATGTAAAGGTATATGTATATTACGAATATAAATAAAAATAAATTTATTGTTATGAAAATATGTAACAGTATGTATAAAAATATACAAATTTTATGTGAGAAGAAAAAAGTATTTTGTGGCGTGTGGAGAGAAAAGTATCTTTATGTACTAAAAAGAAAAATTATTTTCAAATAATATTTTTGAACTTGACCAAAATCACAGAGAAAAATAAAAATTTATTTGAAAAGAAAAGAATACATAATGTGCGAATTAATTGATTAATTAAATTCCTTTATGTGAATACTAACAGCCTAAGTTTTGCCTAAAAGCGATGAAATTATGTAAATAAAGAATATCACTACCTGACACCTAAAAAGTAAAGTTTTCACTATCTTTTATCTTTATGTACAATTATACAAACGAGAAATAAACTACAAATATAGAGCTCGAGAATTATGTATAAGTTCTTGATAAAGTTATAAAATGAATAAATAATCATTAAATTAAGTGAAATTATGTGCACCCATGTACATATAGACATATATATATATAAAAATAGAGTTTTATTATAAAGTGGGTTCGGATTAAATTTTAGACTAGTCATGGCTACGAAGTGGTTGCTCGAATAATCGCCCGTCCTAAATCGCCTTCCCAAGATACGAATCATAAAACATTTTTTGTTGTCGTGGTGTTATAAAAATTTTGTCATTGCCCGAGTTTATTTATTTTTATACGTATTTGTATACGTAATGTCCGTCTTTTACTTGGAAAGACCTCAAAAATTGAAGGATAATTTCTTCATCGGCCAATGTCGGCTTTTGATATAAAATAATGAATTTAAGAAAATAAAATTCATCTTTTGTAACGGCGTGGCCTCAACTATCCGACGGAGTGATAATTTTGTTGGCCAAAGTATTTATTTTAAGTATATGTATGTGTTTTTGAGAAAAATAAAAAGATGAACAATATTTGTATATGATAAAAATATATGAGGGGTGAAGAATATGTGTGTGTAGTGAAGAAGTGTGTGTTTGAGAGAGAAGAAAAATACGTAGGGATGAAAAATGTGTATATGTATTTGTGAATGTGTATTTTATTTGTGTATTTGTATGTGAGAAGAGAAAAAATATGTGAATTATATTTTTGAAAAAAATATATATATAAAAAGAAAATTGATTTGTTTATGTTTTGAGAGAGAGGATGAAGAAGAATGAAATGTGTATATGGTGACAAACATGTGTGTGTGAGAGAAATAAAAAAGATGACTAAAATTTTGTGTTTGAGGGAGAGGAGAAGGAGGAAAAAATATGTGTGGATTTTTTGAGAGAGAGGAAGAATAAAAATGATGTGTTTATTTTGAAAGAAAGAAGAATAAAAAAAATGGATCTACACTTTCTTCCTCTCCCTCCTTATTTATAAAAAAATGTTGGCACCCCTTATTATCCAATAGATAAAGGGTTGTCCCGACTTTTTCTTAATATTACACCCTTTGGACCTTAGGGTAAGGATTTTCATATTTTTGACCAATGGATAAAGTTATTGTCCAAAGGATAGGGTCATTGAGTTGTCATTGTCAGATGTGACAAGACATTATATGTAGTCGTTATCGGATGTGACAAGACATCATTGTGTAGTCATTGTTAGTGTGACAAGATATCATTGTGCAGTCATTGTCGGATGTGACAAAATATTATTGTGTGGTCATTGTCGGATGCGACAAGACATTGAATTATTATATTGTATAAAAATAATTGATTCGACTTAGTATTTACGGACCGTAAAAAATATAATAAATGCAAGTATTGATTTGTAATTATGAAAAATGTAAAGAATGCCGAAAATATTGAAAAATGTAATTTAATTTAAAAAATGTGATGTCATGTCGTGTACGTGTGTAGATGATTGTAAAATGTTAAAAATGATAATGAATTGATAGAAATCCTAATATAAGGAGGATTATTAATAAATTATGAAAAGTAAAAATACGACAACAAATAGATAAAAATTCTAAAGTAAGGATGATTATCAATAATTTGTCAACAATTGTAAAAAATATGTGAAAATTATATTTTGTGCTCTTTAACGACCAGGAAGCCTGAAGACGTTAATTTTAGACATGGAGAGCAAAAATTGGGTGTTGACAAATGCCACTTTTTCGTTTGAGAATGATGTAGAAGTCTTCAAATGAAAACGCTGACGTGTAGCCAATTTTCCTCGACAATAAATGATTTTTTTTGTTATAAAAAAAATTGACCAAACTCTAATTTAAAGTTGCCTACATAACTCAAGTTACATAAGGATTAGGTCGGGTGTAGTTCAAAAGAATAGGTAGTTTGCCTCTTGCCTTTTTATTAGAGGTGAATGATCATATGAAGTAATCTTTGAGAGGAGGGTTAAGTGGGAATAGAAATATTCATAAATTTTTTATGTTCCTTTTAAAATTGCCAAGTATCGAGTTGTTAGATGTTGGGGATGCAAGATTATGTACTTATTGGGGAGAAAGAATGATTGTGGGGTTGTGATGACCGAACTCTGCATAGAGCTTCCTACATATCTCGAATGTCACGAGAATCAGGTCAATGCAGTTTGAAACAGGGAAATGGGGAAATTTTGAGATGGTTTCAAAATTTGTCTCAGTGTGTGATATATGGGATTTGAAAAAAAATATTGTTGTTCTGAATTGTACCTTTGTTGAAAAGATATATGATGTCTCTGATTGTCTACGGGGACTTGAGGATGAATGACGGGTGTCTTTGATTGTCTGTAAAGACTGATGTTGATGAATGAAAGACGTCTTCAATTGTTTAAGAAGATTTAATGCATGGCATCTCCAATTGTCTATGGAGACTGATGTTGAATGATGATTTCTTCGATTGTATACGAAAACTTAATGTATGACACCTCCAATTATCTATGGAGGCTGGTGTTGATTGTTGTCTCTGACTATGATAAATGATGATGTCTTCAATTGTCTACGAAGACTTGATGCATGAAATCTCCAATTGTCTATGAAGACGGATGTTGATTATCGTCTTCGATTATTTATGGAGACTGTGATGAATGATGATGTCTTCGATTATCTACGAAGACTTGATACATGACACCTCTAATTGTCTATGGATATTGATGTTGGTTAATGTCTTCGATTGTCTGCGGAGACTTGATGAATGATGATGTTTTTGATTTTCTACGAAGACTTGATGTATGACATCTCCAATTGTCTATGAAGACGAATGTTGATTATCGTCTCCAATTGTTTAAGTAGACTGTGAGGAATGATGATGTCTTCAATTATCTGCGAAGACTTTATGTATGAAATCTCTAATTGTATATAGAGACTGATGTTGATTGCTGTCTCCGATTGTTCACGAAGAATATGTGATAAATGTTGTCATCTCTGATTGTTTACAAAGACTAATGGATGACATCTCCAATTGTCTATGGAGAGTGATGTTGATTGTCGTCTCCGATTGTCTACGAAGACTGTGATAAATGTTGATATCTTCGATTGTCTACGAAGATTTGATGCATGACGTCTCCAATTGTCTATGGAGAATGATGTTAATTGTTGTCTCCGATCGACTACAGAGACTGATGTTTAATTATGATGTCTTCGATTGTCTACGAAGACTAAGATCATCAACTTGTAAAGTGATTGAATTCTAATGGTCTCTGATTGGTAGAATAGCTGAAAAGTAGTAGTCTCTTGACTGATGGGGCTTTTAAAAATATAAAAGCTCTTGACTGGAAGAGCAAAAGATAATAGCCTCTCGACTGGCGGGGATATTGAAATAAAGAAGCTCTTGATTGGTGGAGCAATTGAAAGGTAACAGCCTCTCAACTGGCGGGGCTATGAAAAGGTAAAAGTAATATTGGAAAGAGAACACCTAATAGAAAAGTAAAATATTTATGTTTGAATGTGAGAACTTGAAAAGAAAAGTTAATTGTCTGTATTTGAAGGTGGCCGTCTTTCGTGTAAAGTGTAATGCATGTATGTGAAGACATGTGTTTGGAAGGAAAGAAAATTATTTTATACATTTTGTTGTAAAAAATGTGTTAAAGATGAAAAATGCGGGAGAATGTTTTGTATTTTCTTTGTGGGAAATGTAAACATATGAAAATGTAGAAGATTGTTTTATATTTTCTTTGTATGGAATGCTGAAAGTTGAAAAATATAGAAAATTGTTTTGTGTTATTCTTTGTGAGGAATATTGAAAGGTGAAAATTGTAGAAAATTATTTTTCATTTTCCTTGTAAAAAGTGTTGAATAGTGAAACAAAATTGTTTTGTATTTTCTTTTGTAAAAAATGTTGAAAGTTGAAAAAAGCATAATCGTGCCTTGACTGTAGTTGGTACCAACAATTAGTAGTGTGTCTAGGAATTCACTCATCTCTATCGAGATTGACTTCAGGGTAACTCCTATAGCTTCAAGTTGTACCTCAGACATACCTAAGTATCGACAAAATTCGTTCGTCTTGCTTCAAACAAAGATTTTGGATTGTGCCTATTCTCATGTTTCAAGTGTGCTCTCCAGAAAGAATGTCTCCTTCTCACACTTATTTGAATATTATTTTTCTTTTGAATTTGGAGACATCTAGAGATATACACTCACACTCAGAAAGAAATTCAATGAATGCAATTGTGATACCTTAGGCTTGGCCTTCATGTAAGTATCCACTAATGTGAGAAAACTTAAGAGTATGATCTTGTATGACTCGTTATTATCTTGTAATGTAGGCTTGGGGATGGGTAGGATGATAGTTAGGTTGAAATTGACTAATTTCTCAATAAGCGCTGCACTGTATTTGTACTTTTGATATTTGCTGCATTTTGACGTTCGATTTTCTTTGTTGTGATTTTTGCCCCCTGTTTCGTATTTTCTTAGACTGGTTTTGAATCATATATTGGAGTTTTTTTTCATTTTTTTCAATGAATTATTTTTTATGATGATTCTCCATCTTTGTTGGAGTTTTCTCTTTTTTGTAGGAGATTTTTGCTCCTTTTTCTTTAAAGTCGTTTTTTATTTTTGTTCTTCTAGCGTTGTACGTTTTTTGCCTCTGACAGCTTTGATCTTGAATCTTCATTCGCAACTTACACGTACTTAGTGCGCTCAAGGAGGTATGTAAACACTTAAAAGATATAGGCTCAGTATGGCTATTCCAAAGAAAAGGTATCAGGCTCAAAGGGGGAAATACTAATGATTGATGTCATTTGGTAGGCTGTGGAAGGCATAATCTAGTCAAGGAAGACCTACAATCCTTTCCCAAACTAAGTGTAACTCAGAATTTCTCCTCAACAGACATTCAAGCCAAGTTCTGGATCAACAATGCAATATAATGAACTTGTCTAAAGCTTACCACACAATGCACTTGAAATGATGGGGTTGCCTTTGTTCTTGTCTTAGATGTATGCAAGAGAATTTTTGAATGTTACACAAGTTTTACTAAGAGGTACCAAAAAAATCTATGGTTTACCGTGAAGTCGGTCCTTTCCATCATACCAATTTATTCTTTCTCATGCACACTCCTAACTGTGTTGATACCAACCAAGTCAAAATCCTAATTTTTTTTATTTACTTATAAAAGAATGGGACCAAACCTGAATGAGGGTTTCCTATGTATCTTGTGAAAACAAGAATCAGATCTGTGTAGTTCAGGAAGATTTGTAAATGTACATGTAGTATGTATGAATGTACAAGAGTGGTGGTCATTGTCGAAAATAATATGAAAGACGATAAAAAAGGAACTGCTTGTAGCATCAAAATTATTTCGATCAGACGATCGAGGGGATGGATGTCAAGCATGAGGAGAGTTTTGAAACTACTTCAATATGTCGACAAGATTAGAAAGGTCAGACATTGAAGAAATTCTGATTTTATTTCGCCGTAGTTGGCAGGATTGTTATGAATGAAAGAATATTGAACCCTTGCTTTGAGGGTGGGGATCGATATGCTGAAAATTTAATGGTTTACGACATTCGAAAGAAGAAACTAGGTGTTTTTGAATCAAAATCGGGTGAGAATTTGGAGAATTGAGAAGCTATTGATTGACATTCTTGAAGAATTTTGGAGAGCGTTTTTGAACTGTTCCAGAAAATTTGCCCCAATTTTGAATAGCAGAGAAATCATTTTGAAATAGTGAAGAGATCGAACCCTCATACAGGGCTGCCTACGTATCTTGTCAGGACAAAAATCCGATCAAAACGCAGTTCAAACTCATTTTTTTTGTTTTTTTATGAGTTTGTATATGACGTGATTTATTCCTAGAATTGGAATTTCCCTAAATGATTGAGAGTTGGAAGGAATAATTGCGAGAAGGCGCATTAACCTAAATGCACCAACTCTAAAATTATGAAATTCAAAAAAGGTTTGGGGGATTGTAAAACACTTCCCGCGTGAACCACAGTGTGCGAAGTGTACGGCCAAAGACTCGATGGAATTATTATTATTATTATTATTATTATTATTATTAAAAATTAGTGTCACAATTTTTACAATGTACAGATAAAGTGTATTAGACAAGTATGAATAAAAGAATTGATAAATATAAACACTAATTTGTGCAAAAAATATAAAGAATTTATGAGCAAATACACATAATTTGTAGTGTAAAACAGGTAAATAATCAAAGGATTTAATAATATGCAAAAATACCTTCCTTGATTGGAAAATCGAGTCTATTATGGTTAGAACCTGATTTTGGTCCCCAGCAGAGTCGTCATTCTGTTATGCCTTGTTTTTGCAAAGGTTAAACAAAATATGACTTATTAAACTCTAAAAGAATTGAAATTTTATACAGAGTCGCCACCTAATTTTTAAGGAAAATAAGAAAACAAATTTATTAACATATATGATTAATGTTTTTTTTAGTCTGCAAAAATCAATTTAAGACTCTAGGTAAGGTCCAAATAATCCAGAAGAAAAGGGGTTAAGCACCCTTCAGGATCCACAAATGTGGTAACCGACTAGACTAAATTTATCAAAGAGGGAGGAAGTGAGTTTAAAATAATATAAAAGGTGTATTAAGTGTAAAATAATTCTTTTGAAAAAATGTAAATGTTTAAAGTTATGTAAAGGTATGTGTATATTATGAATATAAATAAAAACAAATTTATTGTTATGAAAATATGTAAAAGTATGTATAAAAATGTACAGTTTTATGTGAGAAGAAAAAAATATTTTGTGGCGTATGGAAAGAAAAGTATCTTTATGTACTAAAAAGAAAAGTATTTTCAAATAATATTTTTGAACTTGATCAAAATCATGGAGAAACATAAAAATTTGTTTGAAAAGAAGAGACTACATAATGTGTGAATTAATTGATTAATTAAATTCCTTTATGTGAATATTAACAACCTAAGTTTTGCCTAAAAGCGATGAAATTATGTAAATAGAGAATATCCCCGCCCGGCACCTAAAAAGTAAAGTTTTCACTATCTTTTATCTTTATGTACAATTATACAAACGAGAAATAAACTACAAATATAGATCTTGAGAATTATGTATAAGTGTTTGATAAAGTAATAAAATGAACAAATAATTATTAAATTAAGTGAAATTATTTGCACACAAGTACATGTAGACATATGTATATATAAAAATAGAGTTTTGTTATAAAGTGGGCTTGGATTAAGTTTTAGACTCGCCATGGCTATGAAGTGGTTGCTCGACTAATCGGCCGTCCTAAATCGCCTTCCAAGATATGAATTATAAAAACTTTTGTATTGTCGTGGTGTTATAAAAATTTTGTCATTGCCAGAGTTTATTTATTTTTGTATATTTTTGTATACGTAATGTTCGTCTTTTCTTTGAAAAGGCCTCAAAAATTGAAGGAGAATTTCTTCATCGGCCAGTGTTGACTTTTGATATAAAATAATGAATTTGAGAAAATAAAATCCATCTTTTATAATGGGGTGGCTTCAAGTATCCGACAGAGTGATAATTTCATTGGTCAAAGTATTTATTTTGAGTATATGTATGTGTTTTTGAGAAAAAGAAAAAGATGAACAAAATTTGTGTATGATAAAAATATATGAGTGGTGAAGAATATGTGTGTGTAGTGAAGAAGTGTGTGTTTGAGAGAGAAGAAAAATATGTGGGGATAAAAAATGTGTATATGTATTTGTAAATATGTATTTTATTTGTGTATTTGTATGTGAGAAGAGAAAAAATGTGTGAATTATATTTTTGAAAACAAAGAATAAAATATATATAAAAAATGATTTGTTTATATTTTTAGAGAGCGGAGGAAGAAGAATGAAATGTGTATATGGTGACAAACATGTGTGTGTGAGAGAAAGGAAAAAGATGACTAAAATTTTTGTGTTTAAGGGAGAGGAGAAAGAGGGGGAAATATGTGTGAATTTTTTGAGAGAGAGGAAGAATAAGAATGTGTGTTTATTTTGAGAGAAAGAAGAATTAAAAAAATGGATCTCCACTATTTTTCTCTCCTTCCCTATTTATAAAACATATTGGCACCTCTTGTTATCCAATTGATAAAGGAGTGTCCCTACTTTTTTTAATAGTACACCCTTTGGTCCTTAGGGTATTGACCAAAGGATTTTCATCTTTTTGACCATTGGATAAAGTTATTGTCTAAAGGATAGTGTCATTGAGTTGTCATTGTCAGATGTGACAAGACATTATGTGTAGTCGTTTTCGGATTTGACAAGACATTATTGTGTAGTCATTATCGGATGTGACAAGATTATGTGATCATTGTCGGATGCAACAAGACATTGAATTATTATTTTGTGTAAAAATAATTGATCCGACTTAGGGACCGTAAAAAATATAATATATACAGGTATTGATTTGTAATTTTTAAAAATGTAAAGAATGTTGAAAATATTGAAAAATGTAATTATGTCGTGTACATGTGCAGATGATTGTAAAATGTTAAAAACGATAATGAATTGATAGAAATCCTAATATAAGGAGGATTATTAATAAATTATGAAAAGTAAAAACACAACAACAAATAGATAAAAATCCTAAAGTAAGGATGATTATCAATAATTTGTCAACAATTGTAAAAAAGATGTGAAAATTATATTTTGTGCCCTTTAACGACCAGGATGCCTGAAGACGTTAATTTTAGGTATGGAGAGCAAAAATTGAGTGTCAACAACAGTCGTTTATCATGCAATTATATGCTCCTATCTGAATATTAATTTCGATTCCTTTCTATAAAACTTATTGATTTGCTTGTTTGTATGAACCTAAGTCCTTAGTTCTCCAAATATCTGTCAGTCAGAACATTGACTATGCAATCTTTTCTTGGTCATTTTCATCACATACTTTTCAGCTAAAATAAATCGATGATTTTCTAAGCACCTTTCAAGAACTAACTCGTAGCACTCAAACCAACACACAAACTCTCATTTGTTAGAAAAAAAAAAAGATATGTGTCGATAGTTTTAAAACTGACAACTTTAAAGAAGAAGTAGTTATAGGAGGTTAGTTGAGAAAATTGAAGACTCGGTGTCTTTTAAGTCTTGAATGAAGGATTGGTGACATTGACCAACAGATAGGGTCAAACATTATTAGGAAACTTGATCAAGTTAATTATGAACTTGATTAATATTTTCAAAACTTTCTAATCTTTTCAAAAATACAAATCAACCCAACACACACCCTCTTCAATCCAAATCAACCACTCTCTCTCAACTCTCTCCCAACCAATAGTTTTACAAAATTTCTCCCTTCAACCCCAGACGACAAATAGTTGGGCTTCGAGTTCCCCTCTTCAATTCAATCGACCTGTCTCTCATTCCTCTCTCAACAGCTTCTCTCAACTCTCTCCCAATCAACTGTTCTGCAAATCTCTCATTTCAATCCTCGACGACTTCAACATTCGACTATAAATAGTTGGGATTCAAGTTTCTTTTTGACTTGAATCGACGTGACAGCCTTGCTCTCCGACCACAACATCTTTAAATTCTTCATTGGTCCTTTTCTTTTTTCATAGGTAAAAATTTATGGCCTTTTTAGTTTGGAAGAAAATGAGGAACTTGAGCCAACTTCTCTTATAGTATTGGTTAACAATTTTAATGTTTGTTGCACTGATTTGAAATGCGGTCTGAATAAAACTCTAATTTTTGGTATTTCTTCTCTTCTCTTTTCAAAGTGAATTGTGATATTTTCTTGTTTTTTGCATTTTTTTGAAGTTTGATTTTTATTGTTTGTGGTTATAAAAACAAAAGATCAAATTGGTTTGATTTGTTCTGTTCTTGTTCTTGGTAAAAATGGTGAAATTGCTATTTTTTGTTTAACAAAATCGTGCTACTATTTCCTCCTACAAATTACCCATCTGGTGCAACATATTAACCATCTGATGCAACAGTTTTATCATATGATGCAACAGATCAACCATCTGATGCACTAGAGGAACCATTTGATTACAATTTTGATGCAACAGATTAATAATCTGATGCAACAGCTTTACCATATGTTGCAACAGATTAAGCTTCGGATAAAAAATCTGATGCAACTAATAAACCATCTGGTACAATGGAAGAACCATCAGATTAATGATCTGATGCAACAGATGAACCTTCTGTTGGATAAAATACTTCCAACTCTTCATACAAGAAAAGTCCAAGACTTGATTTTTCCAACTGATCATTCATCTGCTGCGATAGACGACCCTATGTTGGAAGAAATTTAAACAATATTGATCATTGATAACTGTTCCAACAGATCACTTATGTGTTGCAATAGATGTCTGACCTGTTGTACAGACCATTCATCTTTCTCAATAGATGAGTGATATGTTTTGTATTATCACAATATATTACTCAACCATTATTACGAATTATTTAACTGTTCCAACAGATCACTCATATATTGCAACAGATGATGTCACAACAGTTGTGTGATCTGTTGAACAGATCATTCATCTATCTTAAAATATGAGTGGTATGTTTTGTATTATTGCAACAGATTACTCATCCGTTGCAACAGTTTGGTTATATGTTGCAATAGATATACTACCTGATACAACAGATCGATGATCTGTTGCAACTGTTATTTTACTATTTTGCTTGTTTGATTTACTGTTATCCTTTTTTAACGATGCATTAATCAACAATAATATATTATTTTATGTTCCTATTAATTTTAGATAATATGGTTCCCAAAAGAATAGAAATCGAATCAAGTCCAAGGAAAGGAATAAGTGAAGTAGCTTGGCTACATCCACCACTCTATGAGCTTGCTTTACAAGCATTATCTCAATTGGGAGCAAAATATGATGAACACGGGGAGGAAGAATATTTCAAAAGAGATGATGCAGATGCTAATAGCCCTTGCATCGAAGATCTGGTCAAAGCCTTCAGCATTGATCGTTATCCTGTGAGAATGGAGTGCGATGGTGCCGCAGATTTAACGGGAGATTTTATGGTTAAGTCAGCCATGAGAAAATCTTTCGACACCTTTAGAAAAATACTTCGAGAATAAAAATTGAATGCTTATTTCAGGGATAGCTGCTTTGGGAAATATCTTGATTTGCTGGAGGACAAAAATGCTCGTTTCCAAATCAAAATGGTATATGAACTTCTCAAGCGTAGGTTTATGTATGAAAACAAAGATAAGATGGATGAGGTGTGGATAAATTACTGTGGCATGCCTGTTTGTTTTGATTGGAAGGAATTTTCCATAGTTGCTGGACTAAAATGTTATCCTTCTTCTCAAGTTATACCTATTCTAACCCAAAAAAAATCACCCCGTACACCCAAAAAAGGTAAAGGCAAGTCGTGTGATCGTGATGACCTGGTGTCCATTATTGGTCCAAGCTTCAAAAAATTTAATAGAAGCGTTGAAAGGTAAAGGACTTTCAAAGAAGCACAAGCAGTCATTATGCTTGGTTTGGTTTGTACATAATATTCTTTGGGCGAGAGACGTTAACAAAAACTTAAGCCTCAGTTTAATAAAGCTCTCCGAGGATCTTGAGGTGTTTAACAGCTATCCATGGGGGTATGAAAGCTTCAAAATGACTGTAAAATATTTGTTGACTCCGTTAGTGCCAAAGACAGTCAACTTATATGGCTTCCCATGGGCTTTCATGGTAAATGTTTCTTTCTTCTATTATGATATCATTCATTTTTTCGCTCAATAATGGTTTTAATTTATTGGCGTTATTTTATAGGCTTGGGCATTTGAAGCCATTCCTTATTTGAAACAACAAGTGAACTACCAGGAAGGAGTTTTCTGTCCAAGAATCTTGAGATGGTTGTCGGCCAAAACTGATAAAAATGCTAAATTTCTTGATCTATTCAACCCGCCGAAGGATGCAGTAAGTATAATTATAATTAATTTTTTCTTTAATTAATGTTTTTTTTAATGATCTAATCATCATTCTAATATATGTAATGATTTATGTTAGAATGTGCATCCGTCACTAGTTTTGACCAATTGAGAGTTGAAGATGCCATTTTTTCTTCCTTTAGGTCTGTGTAAACTTTATCGGACCCTAAGGTTATTGACAGAATAAAATGGAATTGTTTGGAGCAACAACCATTACAAGAAAAATAATTTTGGAGGGTGGGCTTGTTGTTGTTGATGGAGCTATTGCTGGTGGTAATGGTGCTGCTGTTGGTGCTAATGATGCTCCTCTTATAGTATTTAAAGTAAACCATTATGAGTATGATCATATTGGTTATACAGATTTTGCCTCTCCCAGCGAATGTTCTGCATGCAATATCAAGACTGCAGGGCGAAACATGATGTAGTGATTAATGCTATTAATGCATTAACTGCTTCTGTAAAGGAATTGACATCTAAGAGAGGTCTCATTCCATCAAAGAGGATTTTATTTCTATCTGCTCCATTAGAGATTAGGGCTAAGAGGAGAAGGAGAGTGATTTTTAGGGCATTATCAGGCATCCAAAAAAGTGAAATTGTAACTCCTCTGTCTACGTGTTGCACTGAGCAACGTATAATGTCTAAATGAGAGCAGCACGAGCTGAAGAAGGTGAATATATTATATGTCTTCCCACTAACAAAACAAACAGACACATATTTATTTCAACAGATGACACATTTGCTGAAAATTATAAAACAGATATATACATCTATTGCAATAGTTGACTAACCTGTTGCACCAGATACTTTTTCTGGTGCAACATATGTCTTGTCTGTTTTAGCAAATCAAACAGCTCTTCGTACAACTTTTATTTGTACCAACAGATGACCTATCTGCTGCAACAGATGATTCATATGCTACAACGGATGGTTCATCCATTGGAAACTATCACACAGGGTCTTCCTCATGTAAAAATTTGTCCGAACAGTTGATTCATTGTTGCAACAGAAATATAATATGTTTGGGACAATTTAAAACAGGAGGAAGACCTGTTTGATTTGCTAGAAGAGATAAGTTATCCTTTTTTGTTTTGTTATATCTCCGTGATTAGCATTGACCAATTTTGGCTTTCCAGGTGGATGTAGAAGAAGCTACTTCTGAACAACATTGATAATATGCTACTCTTTTTATGGAAATATGGAGAACAGAAAGCACAAAAATTGTATGTAAGCGACAATGAAGATCCACGACGAGCAAAGCCGAATTTCATAACACCGGATGAAGAACAACTTGTCCATACTGAGTAGATCTTTATAGCTTGAGCCTGTCAAAGCAATCCTTGGTAGTATACTTAAATTGTTGTTGATGTATTTGTTGAGATTTGTACCCATAACAATTTTTTTATATTTTATTTATTTGTTGACTTATTTTAGCTAATTTACGAAGGCTTCAATTTATTTTATTTTATCTATGAATTTTATTTATTCCTTAGATTTGAACTTATTAATTGAAAAGGAATACTAGATTCAAATATTGCAACAGATAATGTATCTGTTGTAACAGATGACATATCTATTGGAAAATTCGAACAGATTTAGAGATATGTTGCAACGGGTAGTTGATCTATTGGAATTTATCAAACAGGTCTTCCTACTATTGCAACAGATGAACTTCGGATAAAAACATCAATTTAATGCAACAGATGACACATCTATTAGAAAAAAAGAACAGATTTAGACATATGTTGCAACAGATAGACTTTATCTATTGTAACAGACGACACATCTATTGGAATAATCGAACAGATTTATACATATGTTGCAACAAGTAGGTTATCTGTTGGAATTCATCAAATAGGTCTTCCCACTATTACAACATATGGAGTTTAGATAAAAATATCAAGATAATGCAACAGATGACCAACCTATTGCAACAGATAAACTATATGTCAGAATAGGTAGGATAACTGTTACAACGGATGGAGAATCTGTTGCATTATAAAAATTCAACTTTTTTGGACATAAAAAATTGCCACTATGGGTCAAAAGGTTAAAGTGAATTAAAATAAAAAAGGCGCAATCCATCGATGGTGTTCAGTTCAAACACCTAAAATAAAATAGGCATCAAGTAGACATGTTCATTTTAAACACGTAGAATAAAATAGGCATCAAATGTGTTAGTGTCAGTCCTGGCACATTTTGCTGACTTACCGCCACTTGGCCTCCAACGGTCATTTTTTCCCCCATTGCCTTATATATTCATCTTTCTCCTAAAATTTAACCCTAAATTCCCAAATCTTCTTCTTCTTCGTCATCTTCTTTTATCTATCCAAATTCTTCAAATTATTACTTTCATTTTTTTCAACTGACCTTGACAATGTCGGGCGCATCTTCCACTATTTTTTGTGATAAAGATTTTTGATATTGTATGTGCGGTCATGAAGCTCTGTTAAAGACCTCTTGGACACAACAAAATCCGGGTCGTAGGTTTTTTACTTGTAAGATTTCAAAGGTAATATATTTTTTATTTAATTAATTGATTAATTATTAACTTGTAATTATTTTGTAATTATGTTCTTTTTTTTTATAGATATTGGGTGGATGCGATTACTTTGATTGGTATGAAGAACGACACCCTTCACAAGCAAATCGTGTAATTTGGGGTTTGTTGAACAAAGTCAAGGCTTCTGAAGAGAAACAAAATTGAGCAAGAAGATACTACATTGTTGCCGTTATTGCTACTGGTTTGGTGTTGTTGGGCACATGAATATTGAAGCCTAATTGCTGAAATTTTTATGGTGATGTGTGTATTTGCTACTGTTTGTTGTCGACGAGCACATGGATATTCAAGCGTAACTATTGGAAAATATAAAAAAATATTTAGGCATATGTCGTAAAATTTAGGTCATCTGTGGAAATTATCAAATAGGTCTTCCCACTGTTGCAACAAATTAGACTTAGATTATTAGATTATTCATAGAAATTATCAAACAGGTCTTTCCACTGTTGCAATAGATTAGACTTAGATTATTAGATTATTAGATTATTAGATTATTCAAACAGGTCTTCCCACTATTGCAACAGATTGACAATCTAATCTATTGCATTATAAAAAACTCAACTTTCATCAGAAAAAAATTATAGCCACTACATGTACATGTAATAAAGTGATGGGTGACTTGAAATTAAAAATTTCTATTTCAAAGGCTCTTCTATATATGCAGGCTTCAAGCGTCCAGTTAGTACTCCATAAGCCCATACCTCTTGCAGGTTTGCCATAGCGTTGTTGGACAAAAAAGTCGTTGGCTTGGCTATTTCTGTGCTGGTCAGCAAATATTCGATGTATACAAGAGCGTCCAAGCCGCTCGCTTTAGCGGCATCATCTTTTGGAAGGATAATTCCCCTGTTTCAACCTTCAAAATCCCATGATTTCTTCATCAACACTTCATTTGGAAAATGATTCATCAGTTTACTCTCCCTCAACAAGATGGGCAACAACACATCAGCGGCTCCACAAGGAGCAAAAGATCGAAATCGTCGACGAGAGGTACGTTGGAGTCATAAACATTGATCTTTCCCTCCTCGAGTAGTATCTCAAAAACTCAATAATGCATGTCATTCACGCTAATGACTGCAAGAATCTTTTTTGCCTCGGTCCAACTCTTGTCGTGTGGATTTAGCCTGTCCCCTCTAACATATCTTAACGTTTCTTCTTCATCCAAGACCAACATAGGAACTAGGAAATAAAGTCTCATGCCAAGGTATGACTCCTCTCCATTGATTTGTTCGTACCTATCCTTGAGCTTCTTGCAGAAGTCGAGGTCTATTATCCTATCGACAGTATCATAAGCTTCCCGGTATGTTAATTGCCTTTTCCTCATGAGGTAGAGAATTATGTCAACATGCTGTGAGATAAGAAGTTAATTTTTAAATAGCTTAGTAATTGTAAAGATGCAACGGATGGTCCATCTGTTGCATAGGGTTCTCTGAATCAATAATCCAACACAACTTATGCAACAGATGGATAATAAGTTGCAATAGAACCACAACTAGTTGCACCAGTATACCCAGCTGTTGCTTAGCTTCTTATTCATGGGGTAGATTAAAAGGGCTAGGTTAGGAAAAGTAAACTTGCCTTGTCCTTGTACGACATACGCATATCAGTCATAGTCTGGAAGTCTTGGGGGTAAAAGGGAGGCCTGGGGTAATCTAGTGCACCTGGCTTGACATTCTTGTCCTGTTGCAGATCCCTCTTCTCTTCAACACCAAGTTTTGCGTATATGTCCACCTTCTTGATTGGCCCTTGAACTTTAGTAGTTTTTGGAGAGGGAGGAATTGCAATTTCTTTTGATTCTCGAGCGGAGAGTATGTCTCTAATTGCTCTTTTCTTTCTCCTAACCAACGCTGTAGGAGTGTGTGGCTCCCTCACCTTCTTAGGTGGTATGAAACACCTTTTGGATTTGAATTCCTCGATATCTTTAGATATAGCCTCTACTTTTTCAAAGAGTTTATCCTGTCTGTCCTTTCACTTATTACATTCGCAATGAGAACACGAGGGTGCAGAGGGGTGAGAGGGACCTGTGTAAGGGAAAAAAGGGGTGTTTTCAAACATATTTATTCTTTCTTGAGAATCAACATGCTCATCATCATGAGTGGTAGAAGCAGTAGCATGCCTGCCACCAACACCAACAACTCCATCAGAAGAAGCACCCGGATCAGCCTTAGTTCTGCATAACTGCTCTTCTTATGACTGTTTCTCCAGCCAATTCCTTCTTTATTAACTCAATTGTTAGGTCTGCAATAGTATTACATGACCTAGAGTAATATAAGAAGTCATCATTGATTCCTTCTCAGTAGGCACGATCTATGGATGCACAACCTATAAAAAGAAAAAAAGACAGATGCATTTAAATTATATAATATAATAATTTTCACAGTTGGGCTACATTTTAAAAAAAAACCCATCTATTGCATAGTTTGCAGTATATGGTTAAAATTCATTTGAGTCTAGTTCAGAGAAATAGAGCAACACATGGATAATCTGATACAAAATATCAATCATCTATTGCAATAGCTGCACAAGATGGGTAATCTATTATTCAACAAATGATCTGTAC
Organism: Capsicum annuum; assembly: GCF_002878395.1. Classification (NCBI taxonomy): domain Eukaryota; kingdom Viridiplantae; phylum Streptophyta; class Magnoliopsida; order Solanales; family Solanaceae; genus Capsicum; species Capsicum annuum. The sequence goes on along the minus strand of NW_025829669.1, from coordinate 1,047,551 downwards.
GTCGCAACAGATGAACGATATGTTATCAAATTAAACATCTTTTGCATAATTTGCAGTAGATAGTTAATCTTTTAGGAGACGGGTTCAGAGAACCAAAGCCACAGATGGATAATCTGATGCAAGATATACCCCGTCGCAACAGATGTCCCATTTGGTGCATCAGATATAATATCTCATGCACCAGATATAACATCTATTCAATATATTTCTTATCTTTGAGTAGAATTATTTTACTTGAAGAATACGTACTGCATCATCCGGAGGATTAAAGAGATCAGCCTCCTTAATATTGGTGTTGCTCTTTGCAGCCAACCACCTAAACATCCTTGGATGAGAAACCTCATCCGGGTAATCCATTAACTGCTTTCAGAGGGGAGGAATGGATTCAAATGCCCAAGCCTAAGAAGTGTAAACAGGAAGCAAGCAAAAAATATCATAATAACTATATTCAATATAAATTAATGGATGAGTAAAATTAGTGATTAATTTTACCATGAAAGCCCAAGGAAAGCCATATAATGTGGTCGTCCCTGAGGATAGCTTTGTCAGTAAATATTGGACAGTCAATTAGAAGCTGTCATATCCCTAAGGATAATTGTTAAATTTATCAATATCCTCAGCATGTGCCAACAAATCATCTTCTAGGACCTTGTTGACGTCTTTTGCCAATATAATCGAATGGGCAAACCAAACTAAGCACAATTGCTCCCTGTACTGCTCTGGTATGGTTTTATCCTTGAGATCTGTAAAAAAATCTGATGCTTTGTAGCCACGTCGAGTAATGTCAAACAACCCATCTATTTTTTCATTGCATTTTATTGCCTTGGATTTTTTGCGGGGTGGTGGTCCTTCTAGATGATGGCATCTCAGGCCCATCACTATGGCAAACTCTTGAAAGCCAAAACAAACAGGCATGCCACAGTAGTTAATTCAGATTTCATCCATCTTCTTTTTGCCCCCCTCCTCTGGATCTATATCATCCCCCGTGTACTTGATCCTGCGCTTGAGAAGACCATATACCATCGTCATAGGGAAACGAATACGGGCAGAGGGGTCCTCAGGTAGCTCAAGAAAACATCCAAAGCATCTCTTCTTAAAAAGTCCGCCTATGTTTTCATTCTTCATAATTTTCATAAAATGTTTAAAATATTTCCCTATCTGACATTTAAGTACAATTTGACCAGCTAGTTGTTTTCCTTTTGGGTCATTTATAAGCATCACAACTTCAAACCTGTCAATACTAAAAGTTTTGAAAGGATCATGCTGGGATGTCGATATTAACTCACGCCCCATCGGTGATCCATTATCATCATATTGATGATCATCCTCTTTCTCTTTCTGACTCTCCAATTCCTCCTCTTTCTCACTTTCATTTTCTTCATCACCATTTGTGGACCCTTATCCACCTCCCTCAACATTGTTTTTATATCTCTCCTTAACTTCACTTTTCCCTGACTGAGATTGTTCAGGAAGCTCCTTCGAATCCCTCTGTACTGTAGCCTTTTTTTTGAGTGGTCAGACGTTGATCCACTTTCAATTTCTTTTCTCTTGGGAGATATGTTTTACCTACATACAAAGAAAAACAAAAATTACATTACAGTTGATGTATGCATAGATTTTAAAAAATACATTACAAACATCACAAACACTGACACACCAACAGCCACCACTACAAACACCACCAACCAATACCAACAAACAAACAAACACCACGAATACCGCACCACCACAAACACCACCACCGGTGCCATCACGACGACCACAAACACCACCAACACCAACACCAACACCATCCAACTATACCACGATAGTCAATGGGACACTGCAATAGAAACTAGGGATTTCTCGAGTTCTTCCTACGATTTTACCATCAAAACTCAAAATTGTAAACCCATTCTCAAAGATAATACAACTAAAAGTTTTATTTTTCATCATTAACTTAAAAGCCCTTATTTTTTAGAAAAAAAAACAAATATAGAGATCTTCTCGAACTCTGTTGCCTATGAATACAAAGAAAACGACTGATATAAGCAAGAATGATGTCAAAAATAACACCTATGTGGTCAGAAATAAGAAGAAAAATGATCTGTTGTGGAGGGTTGAACAAATTTGTTGTTGTCTGTACTGTATTATTGAGTGAGAATGAGAGAGAAAGAGCCAGACCTCGAGATTTGAAATGATGAAACATTTTGTATGGGTTGATTTGTATTTTGGAAAAGAATGACAAGTAGTTTTGAAAATGCTAATTTGGTCCGAAATGATCTTAATTATTTTTAAAATCATAAAATATATGCGTAATTTTTAAAATCATATAAAAACAATTAAAGTTGTAGTTGACCGAGTACTCTAGGAGGTGACCCTGTGAAAACTCATCCCTGGTCCTAGATTAATCAATTTAAGAGTCTAACATATGAACTCAATTGAAATTGTGAAAACTAAATGTTCAACATGTTGCATCAGATTTCTCATCTGTTGTAAATTATCAATCAGATTAAGTAACAACAGATTATGAATCTGATGTAAATTATCAAATAGATTAAGTCATCTATTACGACAGATTACCCATCTGTTGTAAATTATCAAATGGATTGTCATATGTCACAAAAGATTACCCATATGTTGTAAATTATCAAATAGGCGCTGCTATCTGTTATGGCTGATCCTATGAGAACTTACCCCTAGTCCTAGATTAATCGATAGTTGACCTTATGAGAACTCACCCCTAGTCCCAGATTATTCAATCAAGGTATTAGTACCCTAGTCCTAGATTAATCAATTAAGGTATTAGTCTAACATATGAGGTAGTAAGAATCGGTTTGGCTCAGAGTGATCGCTCGCCGACTCTGGTCGGAACACAGTACTATTTCATCATGCAATTGACAAAAGACTTAATTGAAGTTGTAGTTGAACCTACGAGAACTCACATTAAATTAAGGTATTAGTCTAACATATAAACTCAATTGAATTATATATAAACAAATGTTCAACCTGTTGCAACAGATGTCTTTTCTGTTGGATCAAATCAAATAGATTATGTAATCTGTTGCAACATATTACACATCTATTGTAAACTATCATACAGATTAAGCCATTTGTTGCGACAGATCATGAATATTTTGTAAACTATCAAACAATTAAGTCATCTGTTGCAACAGATTACCCATCTGTTGTAAATTATCAAATAAATTGAGTCATATATTGCAATAGATTACCCATCTATTGTAAATTATCAAATAGGCCTTTTCATCTATTGTAGTTGACATTATGAGAACTCACCCCTAGTCCTATATCAATCAATTAAGGTATTAGTCTAACATAAGAGGTAGTAAGAATTGGTTCGGCTTAGAGTGATGATAGCCGACTCTGGTCGGGAGGAACGCAGTACCGTCTCATCATGCAATTGCCAAAAGACTCAATTAAAGTTGTAGTTGACCTTATGAGAACTCACCCTATTCCAAGACTATTCAATCAAGGTATTAGTACCCTAGTCCTAGATTAATCAATTAAGTTATTAGTCTAACATATGAGGTAGTAAGAATTGGCTCGTCTCAGAGTGATCGATCGACGACTCTGGTCGGAGGAACGCAATACCATCTCATCATGAACTTGCCAAAAAATTCAATTAAAGTTGTATTTGACCCTATGAGAACTCATATTCAATTAAGGTTTTAGTCTAACATATGAACTCAATTGAAATTATATATAAACAAATGTTCAACATGTTGCAACATATGTCTTTTCTGTTGGATCAAATCAAACAGATTAGGTAATATGTTGCAACATATTATGCATCTGTTGTAAACTATCAAATAGATTACGTCATTTGTTGTGAAAGATCACGAATCTGTTGTAAACTATCAAATAGATTAAGTCATTTGTTACACTTAAATATTTTTTGATTCTTTTTTTTATAAAGCAATTTAGGTATTTCCTATCCAAGATAAAATAGTTAAAATACTAAGGCGGTAAAAAATATTACTCGGTACAACTTTGATAACTCAAAAATCTCCTGAGTGAGTAGTCTTATCTGGTATTTTCAATGTCGTCATCTCCTTGTGCCCCTCAAAAGTTATTAATGAATATTTAAAACCCCCCATACCTAGAACTCTCTCTCCTTCAGCCATAATGTAGTATAGACTAGACTCAACTCATAACTCTTCTTTATTTTTTATTCTCAATTATCTTTGTTGTTTCTTTTTTTCCTCTCTTTTCTCTCTTCTTTCGGATGAGGATCCTTTGGGATCTCAACTAATTAATATCTTTTCTCGACTGAAATGGATGTTTTGATCCGTTTGCTTTTTTGACATTGCAGGTATGGTTCAAAGTTGCTCTTTTCATCTTGTCTTCTTCTTTGTATGTCATTTAAATTAGTTATTTACATCTATTTCTATTAATGATTTACCCATTACCAGTTTGCTGTTTATTGAGAAAATTGAAGGAAAGGTAACGTTTAAGTCTTGAATGAACGAACCATTGTTTTTATTAAAATATGCAAAAAAAAGTCATCTGTTGGGAGAACTTAAAAAGCCTTGTTATTAGTATAATTTTTTTATGTCTTTTGCTTGGTACTTTGGTGGTGCTATTGTTGGGGGTGGTGGTTGTGTTGAAACATGTGATATTTGTGTTGTGGATGGTGTTGGAACATATGGTGTTGTTTTGTTTATTTCTTTGTTGTTGATGCTGTTGGTGGTGGTGTTGCAACAGTTTCCTCAACTTTTGCAACTGATGAATCAGCTGTTGGAACAGATGGAGCAACTTTTTGAAGAAATCAAACCAGTAGCAAGGCTGGTTGGATTTATTCCAATAGATGGCCCATCTGTTGCAACATGTCATCCATCCTTTGCAAACGATGCCTTATCGGTTGAACAGGTGGGTAATCTATTGCATCATATTGGTCATCTGTTGATTCACTCAATTTTGTGTTACCCTTTTGTAATGTTGTTTTTGTTCTTCTCTTGCTTGACATCAAATGTATTTCTCTTGTTTGCAGACAAAAGAAAGTAAAATTGGATTCACTTTTGCCCGACCAACATTAAAGGCTAGAGTAAAGATGGGTTCGGAGAAATAAGCTGCTTGCAGATGGAACCACTTTATATGTAGGAGGTATGTATTACTGATCAACCTATCATGAAAACACACATCTAGTACAATGATTTTGTGAATGTTTGTTCTTTACCTATTAGGCATTAATTCTTCAAACAAGATATGGAATTTTACAGTTAAGATTATTAGGTTCGAACTAGCAAGGCTGAGGGACCAAGACGGTGGTGTCGATATTCCATTACAATTTAATGATGATTTATGCTCATGTTTTTGTGTCAAGTTTGGATAAGGGTTTAAGTTTTTAGCGGTAGTGTAAATATCCAATAGTTATTGGATCGGTTTTAATGGCACAATGGACTTCTTGAAAGGCCTCTGAAGCCTAATGCAGCAAACAACAATAGAACCAATAAAAATTTCCCTGGTCTAAATTTATATGGATGGGTTGTTGGAGGAGACTATTATACAACAGAAGGTGTTTGGAAGAAAACCTGTACGGGAAAAGGGAGGTTGAGAAGGCCATATATCATCTTAGTACTTGTTTAAGAGGATACACAAGGTCGGAAAGAAAGTGAAGAGAAATTAGCTTATGAAATTGACATGAAAAATGAAAAAATTGGATGAGATGCGAATGTGAAAGTGTATCCAAAAATGAAAATCCACCAGTCGTTGAAGAAAAAGAAGAATGGTCAAGAGGAATTGACCCTGTGTATCCTCTTAAACAAGTACTAAGATGATATATGGCCTTCTTAACCTCTCTCTTCCCACACAGGTTTTCTCCCAAACACCTTCTGCTATATAATTGTCTCCTCCACCAATCCATCCATATAAATTTGGACCAGGGGGAGTTCTATATTGGTTCTATCATTGTTTGCTGTATTGCGAGGCTTCGGAGGCCATTCAAGAAGTCCATTGTGCCATTAAAATCGGTCCAATCACTATTGGATACTTACACTGCCGCCAAAAATTTGAACCCTTCCCCAAACACAAAAACATGTGCATGAATTGTGTCACTAAATTGTAACGGGGTATCGACACCACCGTCTTGGAACCCTTCGGCCTTATCAGTTCGAACCTATAAAACTAAACTGTACAATTCAGGATCTTGTTTGAAGGATCAGTGTCTAATCATCAGTAAAAAACTGTATTCACAAAAACATTGCACTTTATGTGTCTTCACAGTAGCCTGATCAATAATATACATAACTCGCATGTATGAAAATGGGATCCATTGCACGCATCTTATTCTTCCTACCCTATCAGGACATGTCAGTGTTGTTTATTCATCTGCACGAATGTGATGACTATTAAAATGAAGGTGTGAAGAGTCGTGACTTTTTTTCTTAACACATTTAAAACAGCTGATGAATTAAAATCTCCATCTGTTTTAACTGATGAATCATCTATTGGAAGAAATCAAAACATCTCCTCCAAACATATGGTCCATCTGTCACAACAGATAATCTATATGTTGCAACAGATAGTAAATCTGTTGCGATAAACCTGACTTTTTCTTTTAATTAATCTGCATGTATGTGATTACTTCTTTCTAAATATGTTTGTTTCAATTTAGTTTTCCTATTTATAAAATCAAGAGAATTTTATTATATTCTTTTAAGATTACCCCTATTATTAAATGACTACATAAAGTATATTATTCACATTTATACTTTCTAATCATAATTAATAAGGTCTATTTGGTAAAACAATCACCTAATTTATTTTTTTATTAATTGGTGTGCTAAGCCTATGGGGCCCAACTAATACGTAATGGAGGGACTATTAAAAAGAGGTGAAGACTTTTTTCTCACACATTCAAAACAGCTAATGAATCGAATACTCCATCTGTTGAAACTGAAACTAATGAATCAACTATCAGAAGATATCAAAATATATCCTCCAACTTCTTATACATACTGTCCATCTATTGCAACAGATAATACATAAGTTGCATCAGATGTCTTATTTGTTGCATATACAAACCATCTATTGGACGATCTGGTAAATCTATATCAGATCTATACCTAATGTATTTTATTTTTCATTTAATTTGTTGCATATACAAACCATCTATTGGACGATCTGGTAAATCTATATCAGATCTATACCTAATGTATTTTATTTTTCATTTAATGAAAAATTTACTTTTAGTCAGACTTTGGCATTTTAATTCTTATTCAGTTTTTATTCTATTTTCTTCTAATCTAATACATGTTAACATGTCGACGGTTGGAGGCAATGTTGAATCCTGTAGCACTAGCAATTTTGGCTATTGAGTTCTTTTAACAGTTGGAACCGATTGGTCATCTGTTGGGTTTCAACAGATTATCCATCTGTTTTGACAGATTTTCATCTATTAGAGGAAAGCATTCCAGTTGTTTGTGCAACTGTTGAGAATAATTGTGGTCTGCTGTATTATTTAAGTTCATGTTTTGCCTCATTTTATTGATGCACAAGTTATTTAAAAAAAAAGACATTTTATACATAATAAATGATAACATTAGGTTCACAACAATGAGTTAAATATATAAAAGTCCACAACAAACAAACAAACAAACAACAACAGAAGTTTCTACAATTACAACGATCATGGTGGATTATGATTCGGGCATGTAGTTTTTTTATGGCCAGTGCACTTACATATGGAGCACTTATTTCTTCTTGATGAAAATGATTCTCCAACTTCACGCCTCCTTTTATATGGCTTTCTTCCCGGTTTGATAGTGCTCGGGCCAATATATGGAGGAGGTATTAATCTCCCCATAAGCTCTACTGGAACAACCCAAGATTCTTCGAGAGGCACCGGAGTAATATCCCACTATATGCCATTTCATATTTTTCCACCGAATAATATTGCGAGAAGTGCTCATAAACTTCAGGTCCATATTTATGGCCGTATTGAGCTCGAAGGTCTGCCATAGTATGTGGACAAGGTATTTTGTCCAAGTCAAAAACACTACACGTGCAAGATCTTGTTTAAAGATCGACCGTGGCAGCATCACCATGGTCGGTGATACGGAATTTGTAATCTACTATTTTATGAGAGAATAACCTATTCCCCAAACTGATGTTTGTTGATATTTTCTTTTCGATTTCGAGAACAAATTGTTTTTTTTTCTAGGCACTTGAACTGCACACGCCTTTCATTAAAAAAATTGCTATATTTCTCGCTGATTTTTTCAAACATAGCCTTGATGGGAAATTTTCTTTCATCGCCAAACAATGAATTCACCGATTCAGCTATGTTTGAGGTCATAATATTGTACCTATAGAAAAGAATCACTTAGTACGACATCAAACTAAACTTGTAAATCAAAACTTGTAAATCAAACAAGACATTAAATTCATAAGAATGTACCTATTTGTTGGACAGAATGCCTGGCTCCATCTCTCGAAACCAACACGTGTAAGAAATTCTGCTACCTTGGGATTCACATCCGCTATTTGATTGAAATGGTCTAAAAAATCCTCTCTACTATATGCTTTAGCTGCTCTATAAAAAAGGGTGGCGGCCCTTTCATTGTGATAGTTGTTTTGAATGTTCTCTCCAAGATGCCCGATGCAACAACCAAAGTAAGCTGAAGTGAAGAAAAGTGAACCTATCTTTGGAATACTTGGATGCCTATCTGATACAAAACACAAATCTTCGGTATCTTCGACGCAGCGTTGCAGTTGTTAAAAAAAATCCATAAAAGACATCACATTCCTTGTCCGCTATACAAAAAGCGACAGGAAAGATGTGATTCTCTGCATCCTGCGCCACCGTCACTAGTAGAACTCTATTATACCTGCTCTTCAAGAAGGTACCGTCGACAGCTATGCCTTTTCTCAAATGTTGAAAACCTTGAATCTAAGCACCATAGGATACAAAAAAGTACTTGAACCTTCCATTTTCATATAGATGCAATGCCGCCTTACTTCCGGGATTTGTGGACTCAATCATGTAACAGTAAGCATCCAATACTTCATACCCATGCTCGAGTGTCCCCCGAACCAGGTCCTTGGCAATCCCCATGGCCGTATATACCTTGTAAGGAGTTGATTGGCCAAAAGCCTTGTTGAAGGGCCTTTGCCATCGAAGAAACTACTCCTGAAATATTCACCGAGGACCTTTGCCGTGGCGTGAGGATTTTGGCCCGAGATGTGCTCCGAACCACATGTGTGATGCTTTTTATGTTTATGAATGACGAATCTGTCAGAACTTGCGTACTTTACTCCTATCAACCACCACTTGTAGTTTGAATTAGCACATTTGAAGCAAAAGACACTGCTCAAATTAATCACCTTCTTTATTCTAAAAAAAATTTCACGCAAGAAATTAACAAAGTGTTAGATAGTTCATTCTTGTCCTTGAATGACATTCCCATAAAAAAGCCGGTCCCTTCGTCTTGAAGATTTCCAGATTATATCGATTGAGAAGAACTACACATTGTATTGGTCGCATCAATGGGTGTAGGTGTTTGATCATCATCTGGAATATTCATGTCAGGATTATCCAACCTATCATCAAAGAAGTCTTATTCTTCTTCTTCTTCTTCTTTTTCTACATTCTGGTTCTCATTCTCTCTCATCTTTTCAACCATGTACACTCTTAACACCGGCCTGGTTGAACCACTTAGATAAGAAAGCAACCGAACCTAATCGGTTATCTTGAAAAGAAGTACCCTCTGATTTTCAAAGGAGCTGTGCATATAGCGGATGACGAATTCTTTCGGTTTTCAATTCAGTCCACAAAAGATGATGATTAAGTTCACAAAATCATCATACAAAAGATCTCTTTGGACTGTCATAGCTATCATCTCTAGTATTTCACCCTCCTTCTAACGCCATACATATCGATTGCTCTTCTCGACCCAATGACTATAACAATCTACCCCTATTGTTATTAATCTCTCCATTAGTGGTACCTAAATAAAGTCATTTGTTAAAAAAAAGTTGATAGTGATTTCATAGTGCGGTGAATGAATCCCAACAGATGTGTTATCTGTTGCAACAGGTAAGTGATAAGTCGCAACAGATTCTTACCTGTTGGGATTCATATTATGGATTTGAATATCTGTTGCAACAGATGAATCGCCTGTTGGAATTGATGCTCTAACTAAATAACTTTTAAGCTGATTCCAACAGATGAGTGATAGTTGCAACAGATAATTAACCTGTTGCGACAGATGACTTACCTGATGCAACAGGTTATTATCTATTGTAACCTATGTTGGAATCGTTTTCAGGTTCTGTTGCAATAGGTAACTAATCTGTTGCAATATATATGTCAAATGTTGCAACAGATGAGTCATCTGTTTAAACATGAATCCAACATATCTGTCTTCCTTTGAAACAGATGTCTCATCTATCGCAACAGATAATTTATCTGTTTAAACAGATGGATTTTATGTTGGATTCATGATTGGGTTCTATCCATTGTTGGAAAACAACAACACAATAGTAGTTACCCAGATGACAAATTTAACTAAAAATCATAATTTGACTTACCAACGTCTCCTATGAAGTAATACCAAAGTGAAAAGTGATGTTAGAAATAAAATTTGACCTAAGAAATTGGTCAAATAGCAACAGTAGTGGTAACAACAACAACAACAACAAATGGTCAACAAGAACAAGATGAAGATAATAATGAAGTAGAAGATGATGATAATGAAGCAGCAACAATAATGAACAACAAAAATCGCTAAGAGAGATAAATCAACAAAGGGTGAGAAGAGAGAGAAAAACGCCTTTTTTCCTCCATTTTCTGTTATATAGGCTAACATTTGGATCAAAGTATAAATTTAAAAACTTGTGGGTTATTTTTAAACTTCCCTAACTTTCTTAATCTATAATAAAGTAATTGTCACCTCCACCTAATAATTAAGACTTGTGTCACCTACACCTCATTTTAAAACTCTTTTGTCACCTGTGACCCAAACCCCCCAGGTTAGTTGAGATATTTAGTATACAAAATGTAATAACTTCCCCCCCCCCCCAAAACACCGTGTTTACTAAGCAAACTGATTTTAAAATTTTAAAAATTAATTTAAATAATTTGCAAATTTTTTGCAATATATAAAATATTTTAAAAAATAAATTTCTATCAAAATTTCATGTCATAATTTAATAATGCTCATTTCAAAATCAAATACTTATATTTTTCAAACATATTGTCCTTTTGTATAAAGCAAACAAATAAAATAATAATTAAAAAAAGTATAACTTTTCACATTACCATATTTTACTAAGAAGTATCACTATTATTCTCGATGCTAATGTTACTTCGAAAAATATTAAAGAGAAATTTTTGAAAATTAAATTTATGAGTAAAATTTTTTTTGAGAAAAATAAGCATCAAGAACAAATATACCACATCAAAATCATAAGAAAAATTCCACCACCAACAATTAAAATTAAAGAAAAATTAATGAGGATAATTAATACAATTTATCTCTTTGCTTTTATCACAAATCAAACAAACAAAATCATTAGAAAATATTACTTACTTGAATTCAAGCTATAAAAATAGATTAGCAAGTAATACCATCACTATCTATCTGTATATAGAAAGTGAAATTGTTAAATTATTTTTTTAAGAAAATATTGAATATGAAGAACGCAGTGAATAATTCATGAATAAAGCTAACGATCCATAATAAACAATAAAACGACAACAACAAAAAAGCTTAGCATTATAAGTAAATAAATTCATGAATAAAATTAATGATCAATAATAAATTATAAAATAACACATACACAAAAAGCTTATCATTATAAATAATTGTAGAAGTATATATAGGAGAAATTAAGTAGTAGAACTTCATTCTAACTCGAATTTCACCTAAATTTAAATCCAAACAATTAACAAATTAGGATATCACTTTGGATAAATATAAATTTTAAAAATAAAGGAGAAAAATATTATAATCGCTAATAAAAAGGAGGTAAAGAGAACCACAATTCTTCTACTATAAAAAGGGAGCATTTAAAACCAAACAACTGATTTTTAATTTAATAATATTTTAATTTCCAGTTTAATATTTACATAAATTATATTTAGATAGTTTTATAATATTTATTTGAATTTTTAAAGAGACAAACATAAAAGAGTAAAAGTTTATTGAAAACTCTTTAACCATGAGTTTCTATTTTTAAGCTAATGAAATATTTTTTTTAAATAAAGAATAATATATATTCAAATTCAAATGTTTAAATTTTTTAATAAATTTATTATTATTATTATTATTAATAATAATAATACTTTTTTTTGGTTAATATTATTATTAATACTACTACTCCTCCTACTACTCCTATCACCTTTCTATTATATGTATTGTCACTACTATTTTTGCTTATTTACTTATTATTATTATTATTATTATTATTATTATTATTATTATTATTATTATTATTATTATTATTATTATTATTATTACTACTACTACTACTGCTGCTGCCGCTGCCGCTAATTTTACTGCTATTATTTATTACTAATATTATTATTATTTTTATTATTATTATTATATTTTTAATTTTTATTTAATATTTAAATAAATTATATTTAGATATTTTTATAATATTTATTTGAATTTTTAAAGAGATAAACATGACAGAGTAAAAGTTCATTCAAAACTCTTTAACCATGAATTTCTATTTTTAAGCTAATGAAATCTTTTTTTCAAATAAAGAATAATATATTTTCAAATTCAAATATTTTAAAATTTTTAATACATTATTATTACAACATTATTAAGTTATGTCCTAAAAATTGCCACGAGGCTTTTTAATATCTTGCCACTTGGCTTCTTGTCTTGCTTTTAGTTTTGCTTTTATATATAGATAGATTCTTCTACCAATACCGTGGCTTGAGGCGACATTGGCGTGGCATGCCACAAATGTGGCGCGCTGGTCTCCGTATCACGGAGGAGTTTGCTTCGAATTTAATTTTTTTTCAACTTATTTTAAACTCAATTATTTTATTTGAGATTTTTTTCTACATCTATAAATATTTCATAAAATCAGTTTACACACAATTTTTGAATAAGGAAGAGCTAGAAGTCTCGTGGAGGTCAGAGAAAATTGATTTCATCTTTTCTTCTCCTATATTATTTATTTTTACGTTATTTCTTTGGATGATTTGTTGTAATTACTACTAGTCTATGTAGGGTTAAACTTCTCGTCCTAGAATTATGGCAGTTGACAACATGATTGTTTAGTAATTACTTGATTCGATTTAATTGATTATCATCATAGTTGTTCTTATATCATCGTGATTACTATTTTAATGCTTAGCTACCACTAATATAAATTTATATTCTTATTGTGAATTCAGAAAGAAACTCGATGAGATAGAACAAAGAATATAGGGAGTAAGATCTTTAATTTAATAAAATAAAGAATTGATTTGTAGCTAGGATAGGAATATACCTAGATTGTTTTACTTGGTTACAAAAGGGAAAGAGTAGAAATGAATTTGGATTGAGTTATCACATCTTCGCTCAACAATTTGGTTGTGACTTGTGTGGTCAATCTGAATAGACGATTAGCGGACCGGAAGATTATGATCATATAATCAACCCCGTAAATCAACAATTAGAAAATCAATAAGTTGATGAAATTGATACTCGACATGATAGTTAGCAAATCAATAATCCTTTGATTCATTCATTGATTGCGTAAAATCTGCTCATCTCGCTATTTTTTATTTATTATTTTTGTTTGGTAAATTTATAAATTTATCTATGAAATTTATTGCTTGAGTAAATAATTAGAATTAGTCTAATTAGGTGAATAGTTGATCGACAAGTCCCTATGGGTTCGAGATCCAGCTCGTAAGAGCTACTTTATTACTTGTACGATCGTGTACACTTGCATGTGCTTTTGGAGGCAACACATAGCGGGAGCTTTAGTGCACAGGGCTATCCCTCTTTTTCTAATATAATAATTCTTTTTTTTTTTTCAAAATTGTTTTTCTAATTGTGATAGTATCAAATAATGTCAAATGATTCTCTTGTTGCACAGTATTACACAAGCTCATTTCTAAAGTAGTACCAAATAGAATGCAGAAAATTATGGATGGATTGATTGATATGAACCAATCTGCAGTTGTGCCTGGCTGGTTGATCAATGACAACATTATTCTGAGTCATGAGCTAGTAAAAGGATATAGTAGGAAAGGGGTTTCACCCAGATGCATGCTCAAAGTAACATGAAGAAAGCATATGACTCAGTGGAGTGGCGGTATATAAAACAAGTTCTTGAATGCCTACAGTTTCCTAACAAGTTCATTCATTGGATAATGCAGTGTGTGGAGACAGTATCTTACTCAATACTTATCAATGGCCAACCTAACAATCAGTTCCCAACTCGAAGAGGTTTGAGGCAAGGGGATCCTCTATCCCCTTACCTTTTCATTTTAGCTATGGAGTATCTTACAAGACTGCTTAAACAGCTTCAAAGGAACCCCAACTTCAACTACCATCATAAATGTTCCACGATGCAGATAGTGCAGCTTAGCTTTGCAGATGATCTTCTGTTATTTTGTAGAAGGGACACCATGTCTGCTGAGCAGCTGTATGGTCTTTTTCAGGAATTCTCAAAGGCTTCTGGACTAGTGGCTAACAAAGATAAAAGCTCTATGTACATTGGAGGAGTCCCTATTGCTGTCCAATAAGAAATATTGCAAACGCTGGGGTTTGCTGCAGGTGTTCTGCCTATCAGGTATCTAGGGGTCCCTCTAAGCACGAAAAGAACATCAATTGCTCAGTGTCAACCCCTAATTGAGAAAATTTTGCATAGAATTCAGACCTGGACATCAAAATTCCTTTCATATGCAGGAAGAATCCAGCTCATAAAGAGCGTAATCTTCTCAGTGCAAGTGTTTTGGGCTCAAATTTTCATACTTAAGAAAGTAATCAAATGTATAGAAGCAACATGTAGAAAGTTCTTATGGACAGGGGGAGTAGACTCAACATACTAGTAGACAGGTGCAAGGTTGGAAGCAAGAGTTAAGATGGGCAGTCAAAAGATGCAAGGGCAAGCGTGCAAGAGCTGAACTACTTCGCACTTCACTAACTGCAGGGGTATATTATATCTGGCAGGAGCGTAACAAATAGATCACAAGATGAAATTGTATGGGCAATAATATGTAAGGGGGACAACAAAGTGTAGGCTGGCACATGCCATGAGTAGATTGAATTATTATCCTTGAATTGTTGTATATATAGCTGCTCTAGGCTGTAAAGCTTTTTTTTTATTTACAAGGCTAGGGCTGTCCAGTCCTTGAATTCTTTTGAAAGGAGCATTGGTAATAAATTTGTTTATTTACCCAAAAAAATAAAATAATGACAAATGACAAACCAAAGGTACCAATGTCAATATTTAACGCTCATTAAAGCATTTTACCTAATTAATAATTCTATTTCGTTTTTCCAGTTGAAAAAATAATATTAGCGCTGCACCTTCAAAATTAGCCTGATGAAATTATGAGAAAGTGAAGTGTACAACTTTACTGCACCGGCACATCAACTAACTACAGTGACACACATCAACTAACTCTAGTTGACACTCTTAGGTAACTCTACCCAAGAGAAACATCACGCAATTATGAAGACAAGACTTGACTAAAACAGAAGATGATTCGAGTAACTAACTCTAGTTAATGCAACACAATCTAAAGACTTAGACAACTGAACAATCTACTATCCTTTATAAACAATCTACTATCCTTTATAACTTGGGAGTAGATAGGATGGTAGATTTACAAGATAAGAATGAATGACACAAGACTCAAAATACAACAAAACACTCAGTCGTCATCAGAAGCAAAACTCGACAAGGAGAAGGTGGAACCAAGGTGCTACACTAAACTAGGCGTTACCTAGGGCCGCACGACTCAGGCAGACTTTCTACCCGTGCGCGTGCCTATTTCACTTTAGGAGTTATCAAAGCGGAGTTTTGGTTAAAAGCCTTTCGATTTCTGCTAATTCTCTTCTTGTTGTACCATGTAACACTCTATTAGGTCCCTTTGTTGAAATGAGCAATGTTCTTTTATGAGAATGACTTTTGCTTTTAAGAGATGAAATTTATGATTGCAAAAACTAAGTTTTACTCTTGTCACTAGTCCCTTTTATAGAGAGAGCAAAAGCTAGGAAGCATATCATTGGCCGAGGTTGGCCTGACCTGCAGTGCTACCAACCAACTGCAGAAAGTACAGTTTTACAGTTGTACGACACTTGACTTTTCTTTAGGTCGAAAGCCTCACGGACCAGGTCCCTTGCACAATAGTTTATAAATAATCAAAACCAAATACAATAATTTTACTTAGGCATTATGGCGTACAATCCATCTAACAACCAAGAAGTACATAAAAAAAGTGAGGCAGCCTATGCAACAGACAGTAACTGCCAGACCAAGTGAATGTGCTAAAGTAGCAAACATACCCGTTGCGAATGCAATTACAACTGCTAACATTGACAAGAACTGCAAAATACCTGCGACATCATAAAGCTTCTCTACAGTTGCAGAACTTGAAGGATGTCTACTTTGCTCTGCCATGAGGAAGTAAATGAATATGGCAACAGCTGAGCATGTGAAGCCAATGGCATTGGAAACAACAAACGCACGAAACGCTGTTTTCCTTATAAGAATCGCCATCCCTTTATTAGGGCTATCGCTGTCAAAACCTCCTGGCAATGTGATACCAGCGGCGAAAGTGACTGTCATTATTAAAGTGGCCACAACAATATGCATTTGAGCTGCCATCATAATATTTTCGACCATTGTTTTTTTTGCTTTATCAGCATCATCCTTCTCCGGGAGGTTGATCATGTGGCCTCTTGTTCCCGCTTCATCACATGCATTCGGCATGTACTTGTACTTGCGCTTTACCTCAAAGTCTCGTTGTCCAAATCGGCCAATTCTACACAAATCGTCCACCAATTTCTCCTATTTTCATCAATGGTAGAGTTTATATTAAGTCGGTCGAAGAATTTAACGTAGTAACTTGTTTAACTGAGTACTAATTTGTTGATAGCTCCGAGGACAATGATATCATGTAAATATAAATTCGGACAAAGGTAGAGCAAGAAATAGATTGCAGTTTCACACGATGTTTCAACACCACATCATGAATCTCCAGGAAGAGAAGTTGGATCTACTAAGGCATTGTTATTAATAGTTAACATTAGTTCATAGCTCTCAGAGCTCTAGCATTACAATTGGCACATCAACTGGATTTCTGAATCATGATTGCAAAAAGTTTTGAAAATCATTCTTATCCTACTGTTGAGGGGACAAATAATTTCAGTAGTTATCTGAAAATTCTATTAAATAGGGTCGAACATGATATTTTAGATAATCAGTTAAAAAGGAGTATTTGAAGTTTTATGGAACTATCTGTATTTAAGATAAATTTCACTTGAACAACAAGCTGAAGATTGTGAGTGCACGCAAACCATTCTTTCACCTGACATAATCCTTGACCTGGTGTTTCAATATTTCAGACTGGCATATACTCAAGTGCAACCAGTATTTGCAAATATTGAACTTCAGTAATTTGAAAAACAAATGTGTGAGTGCTTACCTTCTTTGTTGTCAGTGTGCATAACAATACTATATCAAGTGGAGTCTGGCTTTCTTTGTTAAATGACATCTTCTTTGCTCTGGGATGGTTTATTAATTCAGGCACATTGTTCCCCGAGACAGCCAGCAAATGGAGAGGAGTGTTGCCATCACTATCTGGCTCATCAACAAGGCTGTCGCACTTTTCAGAGTTTAATAAGAAGCGGAGTACCTCTTCTTGATTGTTCAAAATAGCAACATGGAGAGAATTTTGACTGTTGCTGTTAAGCATATCCCAACAATCAGGGCAGTGTTTTAATAGTTCATTCATCATGTTTACGTCACCTTCACTAGCTGCAATGTGAATTGCTGTCATCCAGTCATTTTCACTGCCTGCCGGAAGGTACACTAACGATTTTTTCCACCCCAGCATACCAGAAACTACATCTTCCAATCCTAATTTAACAGCATAGTGCAGTGAATTCCAACCCCATAAGTCAGGTTCCTCACATAAAGGCTTATTCCATTGCCATAGTGATCGAATGCAATCTGGATGCGTCAAACATATATGATGAGAATGGGTTAGATCTTCTTACAGATATAATTGCAGAACAGAAATTATGAAATCACAAAAAGTCTCTTAGCTTCACATTGTTTTCTTTCGCTTCCTCTTACATCAGTTAAAATTGGCGTTTAATATCATTTGAAGGGAAATTCGGAAACAGCCACTCTACCTCCCCAAGGTAGTGGTAAGTTCTGCGTACGCTTTACCCTTCCCAAACTTCACTTTTCGGATTTCACTAGGTATGTTGTTGTTTATCATTTGAAGGGAAATAAAGAGAAAACAATTGTTACCTAGCTCCGTCATTTCCTTGACAAATAATCAAACTAGTACAGAGGAATTGGTCAATATATAGAAGTATATATGTTATCATGTTAATTGAATTTATAAACTAGGACTTGGTTGATATATGAAACTATAAATTTATAAACTAGAGAGGTGGTAGGACTAAAAAAGATGCAAAAACAACAATATACCCAGTGTATTCCGATCGACACATGACTTCTGGGATGGTAGAGTGTACACAGTCGTTACCACTACCTCAGAAGTGAGGTATAGAGGTTGTTTCTGGTTGAGCCTTGGCTTAAGAGAAAATAAAATCCAGAAAAAGATGCAATAGGGTACAAAAGACAATAAGGAGTAACACATCAACATATAGTAACAGAACAATACTACCACAGATAATACTACCAATGATCTACCCCAAACAACATATATCAACACGAAACTACAAGCATAGCACTACGACTAAGGACAACAGTTTCCTATCTACTAACATGGACGGACTCCAACCCTCTTACCCTTCTACCCTAATATGCCGCCACACCTTCCTATGTAAGGTCTTTGGTAAGTTGCAACTACGTCATATCCTATCTAATCACCTTTTCCCAATATTTCTTTATCTACCTCTACCTCTCCTGTATCCATCCATCCATAGCCAACCTCTCACACCTCCACACTGGGCATTCGTGTATCTCCTCATCACATGCCCGAACCATCGATCTCAGCCTCACCTCCCGCATCTTGGTTAGAAAATGTATTTTAGAGCTGTATCATAACCAGTGATGTGAATGCCACGTAATTCTTATTTCATGCAATTATACTATTTTAAATGGTAATTCTTGATACCTAGAAATTACGGCATTTGAATTTTGAAGGAATGAGTTACATTATCAGATGCAGATACTCGCTGGTGAGCCTTTCGTCCAGTTTCTCGTGTACCCTTTGATTTTAAACAAGTTTCTTTTACTGAATCTCAGGAGAGGAACTGGATCCACAAATATCTCATCTCAATTATCTGCCGTGATTACTCTTAATTTATGTAGACAATGTTAATTATGGGCGAATCAAACTAAAGTTGGGTATTAATGCAGTAACAAAAATTACATACCCTTGTGTTCCTGAATTACTGCTGCATGTAGAGGCGTTCGATTAGATGGACCTACAGCACAAGTTGGTTTCTTGCAGGATTCCAAGATATTAATTAAAGCATCATGAAAACCAGACTCTGCCGCCAGATACAGCGGCGTCTCATTAGCATGGTTGGCCGGAAATTCAAATTCAGGATCTTCTTTAATCAAGAGCTTGACAACATCTAGATGTTGGCTCCTCACTGCCTTGTGCAGGGCTGTATCTCCTTTGGCATCTGTCATCCTCATGAGTTTCTCCTTAATATTATGATCTCCTACAAATGCAAGTAGCACATGGACTACTTCAGTGTGCCCTTCATTAGCTGCTATGTGAAGAGCAGTCTCATTTTTCTTGTTTCGACGGCATAACAGTGTTGGAGTAATCTTTAGGACTTCACCCGCGAAATGGGAGTGGCCGTAAAGGGCGGCAACATGGAGGACTGTGTTTCCCTTTGGAGTGACCTGGTACCCATTTTCTTCATCCCTTTGCAGATGATCAGCAAGTAGAAAATCACCATCTCCACCTGTATTGCCTTCCATCGCAGCATTGTACAGGATTGGGTCCATTACTCTTTTTGATTAAAGGGATTATCAAAAGTTATCCAAACTATGATCTTGTGAGTTCTTTGCTTCCTCCAGGTGAAATATTATATTGAAATTAAGACTCTTGATTTAGTCTTTGTTGAGTCCTTAAATATACAAATCTCAGGCTCATCCATTTCACATGGTACATGTGTCCCAACCTGGCATCTCTAAGTCAAGTTCTATTATTATTACATTGATTTTGAGAATAAGATCAACAACCCCACACCAACCAATTTTGTCAGAGGCAAGGAACAAGTTTGATAGAATTTAGTAATTTTGGTTGGAATATTGTATTTGTCTTTAAATAAATGCATTTAATATGGACAAATTATTAATTTGGAGTACCATAGTAAAAAGAATTTGAGGGAGTTTCTCTTACTTATCGTCCAACAATTACATAAACAAGAGGGTAATTCTGGAATAGAATGGAAATTTTATCATTTGAACAAGTATTGTCATATAAAATTAATAATAAGAGAGGTGAGCATAGTACTCAAACTATAGTGATTAACGTTACAAAGAAAACTATAGTGATTAACGTTACAAAGAAACTCTTAGAAGGAGGTCTCCAACAAATAAAACCAAAATGAAGCTGAGAGCTTGTTCGATTAAATAATAAAAATCTTTTGTACTGATAGTAGCTTAATATGTCATACAGATCCAGAGCCTGTAGGTGTGTTTATGCATCTTAGAGAAGTCTTTGTTGTTAAGGCTGCATACAATAGACTCTTGTGGTCCAGCCTTTTTCCAGTCCCCACTCCTAGCGGAGAAGTCTTCGCTGCATAATGCATTAGAATATCTTAAAATTCCAGGCTGGTACCTGAACGTGTAGAAGTGTATGTGTATCTTGATGAATAGTTTTCGATGAGTTATTTGCTATAAAATATCTTAAAGTGAATGCCATACTGATCCATGAACATGTAGAAGTATATATCTTAATGAATTCATTGTTGTGTTTTGATATTAGAATATCTTAAGATTCCAGGGTGGTCACTTTTATAAATATGGAGTGGCCAGCTGAGATCATTGACATTAACATGTCTCCCAATTATATGGACTACTAGTGCTTCACCTCAAAGATTAGGGACTATTTGGGCCTTTTCTCAGCTTTCCTCACTGGAAATCCCTCACCAAAAAAAAGAAAAAAGAAAAAACTGGTAGTCAACTCAAATTAGTTGATGCAGATGAAACTTAACAAAATAATAATGGCTCCATTGGCTCCCATATCCAACGTGACCGGCGTACGTTACTCCTATTCCCCTTTCTCAACATATTCTTCTGACGGATCTACAAAATCCATAATGGAAAAACCAGCAGCACATTTTCAAGAAATTGAGTTAGAATCAATGAATAGAGATGAAGAGGGCAGTAGAAGGATACCCCATAAAATGCTCTGAATAGGGATTCCGCCATTGTTGTATATAAACAGAGCATATTCCTCTACACAAATCCCTTACAGAAACTAAGACAACTCATCCAATATTGCAGGACACTTAGAATAGCAAGGATTTTTTTATGAGCAGTGTAAAGATCGTATCGGAGAAGCCTCAATATTGACATCAAGTCGTTGGAACTATAAATCAGCAAAGCAATCAGCTTTGATGGAAGTTTTTGGGAGAGGCAGTGGCGTATTCGATTGAGATAGGAAAACTCCAATTGCACATCATTTAACTTACTTTAACATAAGGCATCTTGAATAAGTGAAATTAAAAACCAAGAGTCCAAGACAATATTATACAATAAGAAATCATATATATTAATCTCGAATCAAGATGGTGATGACATACTCATCACCTAAGAACATCATACAAGAATATTCCTTAAGACATTTAACATGAACAACTGCAAGCCATTGAACCCTCCCATGGCCCATGGACTGAAATTGTCAAGGTTATAACATAGATCCGGCTCTCTAAATGAATTTTTGTAGAAAGTTTCAGATCACTAGGCTCAAGAACAATCAGTAGCGTTCGTGATGTCTCTGACTCTGTTCAAGTTCTTTCTTTATGGCTATTCTCCAAGAACAATGATAATCCACACATACATAATGAAAGAGATGCAACCGATGATACAGACAATAACGGCGAGACCAACTGAATGTGCTAAAGTAGCATACATACCAGTTACAAATGCAAGTACAGCAGCTGACATGGCCACAAGTTGTAAATGAGTTGCTATCCTATAAAGTCGACTCACAACTGGCAACTCTGTTTCAGTTATTCCACTTGCTGCCATGGCAAAGTAGGTGAATATAGCAACAGCAGAGGATGTGAAGGCGATGGTATCTGTAACAACAAATGCACAAAATGCTTTACTCCTTAATAGAATCGCTGTCCCTTTATTAGGGCTATCGGTGTTGCTGTCAAAACCTCCTGGCAGTGTAAATCCAGCTGTGAAGGCAACTGTCATTATTAGAGTGGCCACAACAATATGCATTTGAGCTGCCTTCATAATATTTTCGATTTCTTTTCGTTCTTCCTTCCTAGCTTTATCATGATCATCCTTCCTCTGTCGCATCTTGCTTCCCATTCCTGTTTTATCATTTGGATCTGGCATTGGCTTGTACTTTCGCTTGACCTCAAATTCACGTTGTCCAAGTCGGCTAATGCTACACAAATCGTCCACCAATTTCTCCTATTTTCATCAATAGTAGAGTCTATATTAAGTAAGTTGAAGAATTTAGCATAGTAACTTGTTTATCTGGACAATGATATCATGTAAAATTAAATTCAGGTAAAGGTAGAGCAAGAAATAGAATTGCAGTTTCACAAGATGTTTCAACAGCACATCAAGAATCGCCGGGAAGAGAAGTTGGATCTACAAAGGCATTGTCATTAAAAGTTAATGATAGTCCATAGCTCTCAGACCTCTAGTGTTACCATTGGCACATCAGCTGGATTTCTGAATCATGATTGCAAAATGTTTTGAAACTCATTCTTGTCCTACTGTTGGGAGGATAAAATAATTTCAGTATTTATCTGAAAATTCTATCAAATAGGGTCGAACATGATATTTCAGACGATCAGTAGATAGTATGGAGGCCTTTGAACTATTCGGTTAAACTTGAAAAGGAGGATTTGATGTTTTGTGGAACTATTCGTGTTTGAAGATAAATTTCTCTTAAACAACAAGTTGATGATTGTGTGTGAATGCAAACCATTCTTTCACTTGACATAATCCTTGAACTAGTGTCTCAATATTTCACTCCGGCATATACTCAAGTGCAACCAGTATTTGCAAATGTTGAATTTTAGTATTTGAAAAACAAATGTGCGAGTGCTTACCTTCTTTGTTGTCACTGTGCATAGCAATGCCAAATCAAGTGGAGTCTTGTTTTCTTTGTTAAATGACATCTTCTTTGCTCTGGGATGGTTTATTAATTCTGGCACATGGTTCCCCGAGACAGCCAGCAAATGGAGAGGAGTGTTGCCATCACTATCTGGCTCATCAACAAAGCTGTCGCACCTTTCAGAGTTTAATAAGAAGCGGACTACCGCTTCTTGATTGTTCAATGTAGCAACATGGAGAGCATTTTGACTGTTGCTGTTAAGCATATCCCAACAATCAGGGCAGTGTTTTAATAGCTCATTTATCATGTTTATGTCACCTTCACTGGCTGCTATGTGAATTGCTGTCGTCCAGTCATTTTCATTGCCTGCCGGAAGGTACACTAAGGATTTCTTCCACCCCAGCATATCAGAAACTATGTCTTCCAATCCTAATTTAACAGCATAGTGCAGTGAATTCCAACCCCATAAGTCAGGGTCCTCGCATAAAGGCTTATTCCATCGCCATAGTGATCTAACACAATCTGGATGTATGATGATAAGGGGTTAGATCTTCTTACAGATATAGTCACACCACAGAATTTACGAAATCCTTAAAAAAGCTCTTAGCTTCACATTCTTTTTCTTTTGCTTCCTCTACCATCAGGTAAATTTGTGTTTAGTATCATTTGAAGGGAAATAAAGAGAAAATAGTACTTAGCTCTGACATTTCCTTCACAAATATTCAAACAGATATAGGGGACTAAAAAGAATTATTGGTTAGAAATGTTCTTAAGAGCTGTCGTATAACTAGTGACGTGAATACTACGTAATTTTTACTTCCTGAATTTATACTATTTTAACTGGTTATTCTTGATATGACGTGGCAAAATCCCACCTTTCTTCTAAGTTTTCTTCTCTTCCTCTTCAGTTTTTCTTACGGTAGAATTGCTATTCAGGTGGATAAAAAATTATTAGATATCAAATAACCTCATCCCGAATTGGTTGGCTACTTTAAAATATTGAAGGCCAAAATTTTTTCTACCTTCAACAACTTCTTTGTTCACATAGTTCTCTAGACCTTGGCGAAATAGTCTTTTGGAAAGGAAAAGGGGTTGGTTAGTTGTCAGAGATTAATTAGAAAAACAATTCAGTCCATCGGATTATAAGCTGATGAGGCTACTAGAGGGGAGGCTCAAAGAAGAGCCGGATCCACAAAGATCCTATTGAGATTATCGAATGACTAATACAAATTTTTGTAAATGATGTAAATTATGGGCACATTAAACTAAGTTCGATTTTATTAGAGTAACTAACAAAAACTACGCACCCTTATGTTCCTGAGTTACAGCTGCATGCAGAGGCATTCTATTAGATGGACCTGCAGCATAAGTTATTTTCTTGCAGGATTCCAAGATAGTAATCAAAGCATCATGAAAACCAGACTCTGCCGCCAGATACAGCGGCGTCTCATTAGCGTGGTTGGCCGGAAATTCAAATTCAGAATCTTCTTTCACCAAGAGCTTGACAATATCTAGATGTTGGCTCCGCACGGCCTTGTGCAGGGCTGTATCTCCAGTAGCATCTGTCATCCTCGTGAGCTTCTCCTTAGTATTATAATCTCCTAAACATGCAAGTAGCACACGTACTACTTCAGTGTGCCCTTCATTAGCTGTTATGTGAAGAGCGGTTTCCTTTTTCTTGTTTTGACAGCATAACAATGTTGGAGTAATCTTAAGGACTTCTCCAACAAAATGGGAGTAACCATAGAGGGTTGCGACATGGAGGACCGTGCTGCCCTTTGGAGTGACTTGGTCGTCATTTTCTTCATCCATTTTTAGATGATCAGCAAGTAGAAAATTTCCATCTACGAAATTGCCTCTCATCGCAGCATTATACAAGGTTGAATCCATTCCTTTTGATTTGGTGGTTTACCCAAAATCTCCCAATGATAATCCTGTGAGTCCTTTGCTTTCTCGGGATGAAACATTATTACATAGGAAACTAATTAGATTCTTGATGAATCTCAAGAAGAAAGGGATCTGGTGTTTGCCTTGATCACAAGAAGTGATTTTGATGTCTTCATATTTTGCTTTTTAATTATTTGCTTTCATGTCAAAACTGAATGAATTTGACAAGAACAGTTTTAAGAACTTATTAAACCTCCTAAAGACAAAAATAAACTTGGATCTCTTAAGATTCACTTCATTTTGTGGTTCTTTTCTCATAAAACAAATCATTATTCATTGGAAACGAGACTAGTAATTTAAGTTGAGAGTTTCTACCCAGGAAATCTGTCACTGGAACAACGAAAATCTGATAGCCAACTCACATGTGCTACAGATGAAACTTACCAAATTTTCGGCACTCATTGGCTCCCATTGACCCATGAGAGGGGCGGACATTGCTCCTTTTCCCTTTGCTCAACATATGCTCCTCAGGGATCTACAAAATCCAAACTGAAAATCAGCTACACATTTCCAACAAATTGAATTTGAATCAAGAATAGATAAGAAAAGGTCGATAAAAGGATACCGAGTAAAAGATCACCATAAAGGGCTTTTGCCATTATTGCACTTAGACACAGCTTATTCCTCTACCGGAGTCCCTTAAGGGAATCTTTCCACAGGGTTCTGAGATTAGCTATGCTGGAAACTCCTTTCTCAAGGGAGAAAACAACGACCTACCTCCGGGATTTCTAAAGCTCCACTATATCCAAGCAAACTTGAATACAGTCTCCATGACTTCAAGGATTAAACTAATCCTTCTTCTCCTAGAAATAACTCTATTATAAAGAGAAACTTCCAGTAACTCTAGCTAACTCTAACTGGAATAACAAGCTAACTCTAGCTTACATCTCGAAGCCAAGTAGTTCTATTATAATTACGTTGACTTTGACAGTCTTAATCAACCCCAACCACCCCATATTATAAGATCCGTTTTCTTAAAATGTATTAACCATGAAATAAGAAAAACTAATTGTGACGAAACAGGAGGTACAAAGTGAAAATCAAAGGGAAGATTCAGAATGTACTATGAGAAAAATATCATTGATAACAAACATTAGAGCAGTAAACATTGATTTTGTTTGGTCAAAAAATAAATAAAACCAAAAAGAAGCTGAGAGCTTGCTCTATTAATTGATAAAAATCCATTGTACCAATCTAGTACCTTGTATTATCAATTATCATACATGTCAAAACTTGTAGATGTGTTTGTTCATCTTACAGAAGTTTTAATGCATAATGCATTAGAATATCTTAAAATGGCAGCCTGGTACATGAACATGAAAAGTCTATGATGAGTTATTTGTTTTAAAATATCTTAAAGTGCATGCCATACTGGTCCATGAACTTCTAGAAGTATATATTCTAATGAAGTCTTTGTTGATTTCTAAGTTGCACGGACTCTTCACTTTCGATGCCTCACAAGTGTCGGATTCTCCAAAAATGCACTGCTTTTGGTGAACCCGCAAAGACATTTTGAAGAGTACAAGCAACATAGCTTAAGTCTTTACATTAGAATATCTGAAGATTCTAGGCTGGTTAACTTTATATTGTGTCGCCAGCTGACACCAATGACATTAAGTCACTAACATGTCTCCCAAATATGAACTTGTGAGTCCTTTCATTCTTTGGACAAAAATTATATGTGAAATTAAGACAATTGATGAACTATTTGTTTTAGAACACACAATCTATGTTGCTGGGGTCTTAAAAAATGCCAACGAATGTGTTGGATCCTACAAAAATAGTACATTTTTGGAGGATTCAACACTGGTGCGATTATATTTTTGGAGAGTCCAAGTTACATAGAACATAATATACAAGTTTCAGGCTCATCCAACGACATGGTAAGGCCAGCTTAAATTATTTAGATTTTGGACATCTTACTAAGCCAAGTTGTATTATATTACGTTGACTTTGAGAGTCTCAACATCAACTCCTGATCAAACAACATAAGATCTCTTTTCTTACAATGTGGTTTATAAAAAATGGAAAAAGAAAAAATAATTACGACGAAATAGGAGGAACAATAGAAACAACAATCTTCTCTCATATTTTAGATAGACAACAACAACAATAATATGTCCAGTGTAGTCCCGCAAAAGTGAGGTTTAGAAAGGGTAAAGTGTACGCAGTTCTTACCACTACCTCCCATAAAGTAGAAAGGTTGTTTCCGAGAAACCCTCGGCATTAATTTTTTCTTTCGAATGACATTTTAGATAGACACAGAGAGAGCTTAAATGTTAAAAGAGAAGATCAGAATGACGAGTAGATGAAAAGGGTTGGGAACAATGAGGTCTAAGGTTTTATTCCCAGCGAAGGCAAAAACACCAGAGCAAGAAACTAAGTACCCCGCTTTGTTTAGTCTCTTTTATCATGCAAGTCTACTAATTGATGAAGAAAACCTTATAAAATATGTTTTTGTTGTGTTGTTGTAGTAAAGTTTCGTTCTTGGTTCATTCTTTCCTATTATTCCTATTTCTTGCCCCTTCTTATCAATGAGCGTTCATTACTTCATTATTATTTTCGTAGGTTTCATATGTTGCTAATTTGGGTTTGTAAGCTCTTCATCAGTTTCATAAACAATTGTTGTCATCCAAGTTGACACTCTTTTAATTCTGTTAAGTTTGACTCAGATGTAGTTTCACAAAAAGAAACCAAACAGAAAATACAAAAATTAGCAAAACCCGAACAACAGATCCTTTTCTACTGATCAAGGCAAATACCAAATACCCTTCTTCGTGATTCAGCAAGAATCTAATTAAATTTCCTATTAAACGCTTCATCCGGAGTAAGCCAAGTACTAACAAGATCATAATTTCTGAGATTTCAGACAAATCCCCAAATCCAAAAAAAACTAAACAAAAAATCAGAGGCAGAGTTAGAGTTAAAAGGTATGGGCTTGACAGAATTTAGTAATTTCAGAGTGAATTTGTAATTGTCTTGAGAAAGGCATTTAATTGGCTGAATACATATAAAGGTCTCAACTATTCGACTTTTTTGAATAGACATCTCAATCGTTGAATACATATACAGGCCCCAATCGCTGACGTAACACTAACATAACGTAACATGTGTAATACACTCTCCAAATGGAGAGTGAGAAACCATAATTAATCAAAAAACCTAAATATAAAAAACTCCAACCAATGAAAAAAAAAACACACTAAAGAAATTAAAAAAAAAAAAATAACTCATCTTCTTCATTAATGGCTTCTTTAAAATTCATTCATATATAAGTTGAGTAAGAAATCATAATTAATCAAAAAATTAAACATAAAAAATCCCAACCAATAAAAAGAAATTACTTCTTTAACCTTTATTTTCTTTCCAAAATTGCAGTAACAGTTGAGATTATTCAAAAAACATTAAAAACTGTATAAATCATTTATGGACAATTATGATTCTTTTTTAAAAAGTAAATCAAAGTTTTCTTGGTTCCAAAAAAACCGAGCAAAAGTTTGAGTACTTTCCAAAAGCAAAAGTTGGAAAGACACAAATCTCAAATGACTGGAATTTTCCAGTGGCCTTCAATGGAGACAATAGCCTGAGCTGAGCTTTAAGTTTTCTCAATCTCCATATCGCGGCTACATTAACTGTTTGTGCTCAATCGAAGGGGAAGGTTTGGAAGAAAAGGACTGCTGGGGTGGATGTATTTTTTTTTTTTTTAATTTAAACATAATTATATTAAAAAATTATTTTTATAATTAGTTTAAGTTAAAATGTCACGTTTCATTATTTGATTTGCCACATCATTGTCGTGTGTATTACATGCATTTCATATTTTTTGCCACGTCAGATTGTGCTCAATTGACACGTTTTGTGATGGATTAAAGAATTTAATAGGTACATGGCTTAATTGAGGTGCATATATATTCCGTCCATTTAATATGTAAAAAATATAAATATGAAACTCAATAGTACAAAGGAATTAGAATTCATAACTCATAAATTAAAAATCATGAATTCGCCTATTTTGTTATGCCTTCAATAACAAGAAAATAGAAAATGTTCTTCACATAGCCGGAGGAGAATTCGAGATTTGGTTCAACTTTTAAAGCTCCTAAAATTGAACCCATTATGTTTTTAAGGTTATGAGTTCGTATCTATTATTAGTTACAATTTAGGTAGTCTTTCACACAAATTTATATTACGCACATAAAGTACTAAATTCAGATGAACGAAAACTGCATCTACACCTGCACATATCACTAATGAAGGGCCCCAGCTTAAAAAAGGAACAAGAAAAGAAAAGTAAGAGGAAAAAGAAAAAAAGAAATGTAAGAGGAAAAAGAAAAAAAGAAAAGAAAAAAAGAGTATCAATGTATTTTTTGCTATTTTTGTGTTGTATACTTAACATTCAACAATCAAATACAGAGAAAGGTAATTCTGGAATACAATGGAAATTTTATCATTTGAACAAGTATTATCATAGGAAAATAATATTAAGGAAAATGAGCATAGTATCTCAAACGTAATTTGCTCGGACTTTTTAAAAATGTCTATAGGGGCTTGTTGGATCCTTCAAATTAATATATTTTCGAAGGATTCAATACGGATGTGATAACATTTTTGGATAGTCCGAGCAATTTAATCTCAAGCCATAATGGTTAGTGTAGACACCTAATTGTTCCTCCCCAATATTAGGATCGATTTACGTGCACACACACAAAATCTATGGATAGAATGAAAAAACTAGAGAGAGTTCTTGAGGAGAGAGAATTAATTTCGTGGTAACACTCATGAGTAACCTCCACGGCGGACAAACTATTTATATTAATAATTTAGAGTATATACAATTACACATATTAATCAGGCTCCACAACTTAAAACCCAAAACTCAATTTATCCATTTTTTATAAAACCTTATCATACACCCTCACCCTTTTAATAATTTACCCACAAATATCTAAATAACAAACTCACAACAATATAACAACCCCTCTAACTAATTTTGACACCTCATATCCATACCCCACCCCTAGCACATACCCCTACTCCTACCCCCACCTATCCTATCCTACCCCACCCTCACACCCCATACCCCCATATACCGTAATTCACACAATTCACGCATACACACACCTCAATAGATACTCACAGCAACACACTGTAGTGGGGGGCTCTCCATTTTTTATTCAATATACACATCACCATACATATACACTTTTCTCTCACAGATTCAAGAGGGGCACAATACAATACATATACACAGTTCATACGCACACACATATATAATACACTACACCTCACTGAAAAGCTTGCTGAACAGAGAGAGAGGCAGAAGAAGACGGAGAAGGCAACAACATCACAATTCAAGAAGCTGTAGCAGCAGTTGAGCTCTTTTATTAGGACTGTAGGGGTTATTCTTTCGTGTCCTGGTGATGCAGTTTGAGCTGCAAAGGGTCTAGGCCCTTTGGATGATTTCAGCACGGATGATGATATAGAAGACGAGGACGAATTCGATAATGATGACTTTTAGTTTTTTGATTTTTGTATGCATTGTACTTTGAATTGAGACATTTTGTTGTATGAAACTATTATTGTAGTATTTTCATACTCACTTTAGTTGGACATTTTGTATGTCTTGTACACTTTTGAAAGTATTTACATTTAGTTTTTGGTTGTTATTGTTGTTGTATTTGATTTGATACTGTTGTATTGCATTGTTGTTGTTGCATGCTGTATTTGAATTTTGATTTTTATTTTTTTTTTAAATTTTTAAAAAAAATAATCACAAGTGGTCGTTTTATTGAATTTTTTTTGGCAGAAAACCTACCATGAGTGGTCGATTTTATAATTAATTAATTAATTAATTTGAAAAGCGATCACTTGTGATCAATTTTTTATTAAATTAATTAATCAATTTAATAAAATTATTTTTTCCAATTTTAATAAAATAATAATGAATTTTTAAAATATATATATATTTTTAAAAAAATCGACCACTTGTGGTCGGTTTTTAAAAAACTACCACAACTTTACCGATCACACATTTTGGTCGGTTTTGTGGTCGATTTTTGGGGAAAATTGACCACAAGTGATCGACTTTTGTGGTCTCGGTTTTTTCCTTTTCTTTAGTAGTGGATATTTTGACCATGACGCTTCTTGTAGTGTCAAATTTAATAGTCAGCTGCCTAAGACGGGTCACAAATGTACCCCCATATGCTCCTCGCAAGTGTACGTGTCTGGCATAAGCAGTACGATATTCCTCATATTCACGAATGAGGTCATCAACAATGAAATTAATAATTACTCTACGCGCAATAAAATCAGTCTTCTTTCAAGCTTTATAAGCTTCAAGATCTCTTCTATGTTGTGCAATGTTACCCTCATCTAGTTGACTTATAACATGATTATACCTTCAAAGGAATATTTCTCTTCCAGTACATATCATAGTTTATGACTCCAGATATCGTAATTGTCACCATTTAGTTTCTTACCTTTGTTCAAGTCTGTAATAATATTTTTTAATTTCATTTTTGTAAATGAGAGATAATCACGCAAGTAAATTTATCAATTACACATGCGACTTACGCATTGAACAAATCAATTCACATAAAGATTTAATATATAGTGTAAAATTGAATGAACGCGTAAGTTTCCAATCATCGTCTGCGAACTAAACATTTAATCAAAATTAGAAATTAATTTTTTGATGTGTATTTTAATAATTTTTATTTAAGTTCCAGTACATTTAAGTAAATAAATGAAACTCAGATAGTTCAAGTCGATAGTTCAAGTCTTTTTAAGATGTCACAGTGTTTCAGTTGCTAATTTTATTCTAATTTTGAATTAAAAGGCGTTGAACTAAAAAATTATGTTGAAATCACTGATTGAAAAATCTTAACTATTTTAGCAATCTCTTTCCATAATTTTTGGGCAAGAGATTAATTGACGTTTATCATGAGGTTTGACCAAGCCAACCTTTAGTCAATACAGAGCAAGAACAACAAATCATGTACCATAAAGCAGTGGGAGATTTGTTGAACTTGCAGTCGTACGAATCTGCCCTAAGTCTACTTTGAATTACTAGGAAACAAAATACTAATTCCACAAACCAAAAGTCTTGTATGTTTCTATATTTTGAGAAGAAAGGTGAAGTGGTTATTTGATCAGCGAAACTTGCCTTGAAGAGAAGACATCATTCTTCTTTTTAATAGAACGTGACAGTTACGTAGGAGGGAGTTAATAACTCCCCATAAAAACTGATAACTTACGTGACAGTTACGTAGGAGGGAGTTAATAACTCCCCATAAAAACTGATAACTTACGGTAGTTTTCTAGTAACCTCTTTTAAGTCTATCTCTTCTAAACGGATCAGATCAGTTAGCATGGGCAACCTGCCCAAACTAAATATCCAACACCCCTTATGGGCTCAAAGTTGACCTTTTGATCCCCAAATAAAAATATAGCAATATGAGTGTCTAGCTTATGTATATTTCATATTTGACTAGATAGGGATCACTCAAAGGCATTAAGGAAGGGCAAATAGTAATTTGATACTTCGTGTTTTGGGTTTAAGACAAGTTGTGATTTTCTAGACTCTAGGCAAAAAAAAAAAAATCCATTTCTCAAATTTGTGAAGAATCTCTATCAAAAATTGTTTGTAGCCTCTTGTCATCTTATTTGAAACTCTAGTTTCCTTCTATCCTGTTAAAAAATTATAGTTCGGCGTAATAGAGTTTTCGCTTTGTCTAAATCTGAAAAAAAAAAATTGAATTATAAAGTTCTATTATACGCAATCTTAACTTATATTTTTATGAGAGGTTATTTGCATCTTATTCTCGGGCTAAATTTCTCACCTAGGATCTAGATTTTGACAGGGTGAGGGGCTGAATTCGGACATTTGCCATTTACAAATGCTGCACAATCTTTTGTTGGTCAATCAGTAGAAAAGAAGCTACAAGTACGAGTACCACAACGGTTAAATCTCTGAAGTAAAATACAAATACATAGAAGAAAATTGGAGAAGTAAAAGAAAAAATGACAGAAGAAATCAATCAAATAATTCCCAACTTGTGGTGGCAGGGGGTGGATCAAAAGTTTCCCACTTCGTGGTGATTATAACTGGTTTTATTTTAGCATTGGCAACTTTGAGCAAATCAAGGGCTTCCACACATTTTTGCACTCTTTCACCCTGCAAGGACAAAAGTCATTACTTGCCAAAAGCTCTATAATCAGGTGGAAAAATCACAGAAGACATGGATGTAAGGAAAACTTAGGGTAACATTGGGCCCGTTTGATCATGAAATTTTTTCACTTTTTTTTTGGAATCTTTTTTACTTTATCTCATATACAATTCT
Source organism: Capsicum annuum (assembly GCF_002878395.1). Lineage (NCBI taxonomy): Eukaryota > Viridiplantae > Streptophyta > Magnoliopsida > Solanales > Solanaceae > Capsicum > Capsicum annuum. Next base: position 1,013,831 of record NW_025829669.1, on the reverse strand, counting down.
AAAGTGATGTATGATCATGAGAATTTTAAATACAACTTGAAACTATATTTGAAAAATTAAAAAATATAAAAAAATTATTTTTACTTTTTTTCATCTTCCTTTTCTCACAAAAATTTAAAAATAACTCCAATTATATTCATGGACAAACACAACTCCAACTTCAAAAATTTTGATTTTCATGACCAAACACCCATAAAAAGCATTTTGTTTAAATTGTAACAATTTAGCTAAGTTTGGTAACCTCTATCTAATTAAAAGTGCTCATGACACTTTGAACTCCTCTATGTTTGATCTTAATATCTATGAAAGATGTCGTTCTTAGCCAAATACTTTTTCTCGGTTCATCTTTACTTCTCTATATTATTAAAAATAAATGTCTAGTAATACTTATTCAGCTTGAATAATCAATGGATAATTTATCCATTTGTATCCACTTTACCATTAGTTATTAACTATAGTCAACTACCCAACAAATTTTTTAAAGCATTGAATTTATCATATTTTTTCTTATTATTTTGTTTCTTAAGATCGTGTTAACTCAATAGTAGGCAAGTAAAGATGGAAAGAAAAAATATTATTGGTGCATTAAATTTTCAAACAATGAGCTTATGAAAGAAAATAAAATTGATTCAAGATTTTTTGAAAATATGAGAATAGGTACCTGCAAATTCTTCTGGGCACAAGCATCGCCTTTTACAGGGATGTTATCCAACTTGACAGCTTGTCTCATTAACATCTCAATCAAAGTGGTGATTTGTAATTCTGCTACTTTTTTCCCATTTCCAATGGACTTTTCAATTGCAGATACCTAGAAAGATTTATAATTTATTATTTCCTCCGTTTCATAATAAATGAATTGTTGGATTTTCACACACAAAGAAAAAAATATTAAAGACATAAATTTAACATAACTTTTTATTTTTACCCCAATAAAAAGAAAAAGCTGACCTTGTAATACCTTTTTAAAAATTAATTGATTGTCAAATCATAGGATAAATTTAGAAAATAATTTAATGATTCACTTATTTTGAAACATCAATAAATACCTCAACAATTCACTTATTCTGAAACGGAGGGATTACTATCAAGATAGAGTACACTTATTTAATTTGTTATGTTTTTGGTGCATATTATAGGCATGCTTTAGTTGAACTAGAAGAATAATATGAAGGGTATTAATAGTCATTTGCTTGTAGGAGTGGATATCGACAAAAACTTGAAAGATTGTGTATTGATTTCGTATGTTTTTCTTCTATTTTTTATGACTAGGTCGCAAAATTGATGTTGCGTCTTTTTCATATTTTTCTTTTTAGATTTTTCTTTATTTTGTTTGTTATAGTTTCTCCTTGTAATCTCTTTTGGTCCAAAGTAGTAACTTTTAACTTTGTTTAGTATATTTATTTTTTTTTCTCTCTTTTTTATTTGTCCTTTTACTTGATGTAAGAGTGATATGTTGCTTTATTTTATTTTTTTCATATGTTATCCCTATGATCTATTTCTATTTAATATTTTTTTTTATGAATTTTTAATTTTTATCACTTTATAATTTCTTTTGATTTAAAATTGTAATTTAGGACTTTATTGAACATAATTACTTTTTGGGGTTCTTTACTTCCTGAAAATGTATAAATGTAATGTTTCTTCTAGAATTTTCATTTACAAAACATTCCTTATAAGCTTTAAGTAACACTAGAATCTACGTAAGGCCTTGAGTCTTTTGATTTTTTCTTTTTTTAATGATCTTTGGCTATTAATTTTTCTATTTTTTGATAATTTTCTCTTACTCCTTTAAATTTTATTGTAGAATAATAAATATGACAATTAATCATTCAGTAATATTCTTTAATATAAAACTTTATGATTAATTAAATATGCGTGACATCATTTAATAAAGTTCAATCTATTTTATGATTAATGAGAAGATTTCCAATATAAGAGTTATATTTAATTAAGACTAAACTTAAAAAAAAAAAAATTAGTACCTATCAAATAACACCACATTTCCTCTACATATATAAAGGATTTATGTTGTAGAAACTAATAGTTAGTTGAGAAAATTCAAGGAAAAGTATCTTTTTAAGTCTTGAATGAAGGATTGCTGACATTGACCAACTTAAAGGGTCAAACATCATTAGGAAACTTGATTAAGTTAATTGATTAATATTTTCAAAACTTTCTAATCTTTTCAAAAATACAAATCAACCCAACCCACACCCCTCTTCAATCCAAATCAACCACACTCCCTCTCTCGACAGTTTCTCTCAACTCTCTCCCAACCAACAGTTCTGCAAAAAAATTTCTCCCTTCAACCTCCGGCGACAAATAGTCGGGCGAGTTCCTTTTTGACTTTCAACCGTTAATCGACGTGAAGACTTCTCCAGCGACAACAACTTCGAATTCTTCGTCGTCCCATTTCTTTTTTCACAAGTAAAAAATTATGAAGAAACAAAGGAACTTGAGTCAACTACTCTTCTAGTATTGAAATATGGACTGAATAAAACCCTAATTTCTGGCATTTCTTCTTCTTGTTGTCGTAATTTGTTGGTGATTTTTTATCACAGTTGATGTTCTTAGTATGTGTGTGTGTGTGATGTGTTGGTGTTGCTGGGTTGATTTGTTGTTTGTCTTGGTAAAAATGGTGTTCCAACAGATGAAACATCTGATGTAATAGATGAAACATCTGATGTGAAGACTTCTCCGGTGACAACAACTTTGAGTTCTTCGTCGTCCCATTTCTTTTTTCACAGGTAAAAAATATGAAGAAACAGAGGAACTTGAGCCAACTACTCTTCTAGTATTGAAATGTGGACTAAATAAAACCCTAATTTCTGGCGTTTCTTTTTTATTTTGCAACAGATTAGTGATCTGTTTTTATTCTTTCCAACGGTTTACTCATCCGTTGCAACAGGTCGGTTATATGTTGCAACAGATAACATACCTGATGCAACAGATTAGTGATCTATTTTTATGGTTTCCAATGGATTACTCATCCGTTGCAACAAGTTGGTTATATGTTGCAACAGATAAACTACCTGGTGCAACAGATTAGCGATCTATTTTTTATTCTTTCCAACGGTTTACTCATTCGTTGCAACAGGTCGGTTATATGTTACAACAGATAGCATACCTAGTGCAACATATTAGTGATCTGTTTTTATGGTTTCCAATGGATTACTCATCCGTTGTAACGGGTCGTTAAATGTTGCATCAGATAAAATACCATGTGCAACAGATTAGTGATCTGTTTTTATTATTTTCATGAATTACTTATCCGTTGCAACGGGTCAGTTATATGTTGCATCAGATAAAATACCAGGTGCAACAGATTAGTGATTTATTTTTATGGTTTTCAAGAATTACTCATCCGTTGCAAAAGGTCAGTTATATGTTGCAACAGATAACATACCTGGTGCAACAGATTAGTGGTCTGTTGGAACTATTATATTATTGTTATGCATTAATCAATTATAATTTATGTTATGTTCCTGTTAATTTAAGATAATATGACTCCCAAAAGAAAAGAAATCGAATGAAGTCCAAGTAAAGAAACAAGTGCAGTAGCTCGGCTACATCCACCATTCTATCAGCTTGCTTTATAAGAGTTATCTCAATCAGGAGCATAAGATAATGAACATGGGGAGGAGGAATCTTTCAAAAGATATGATCCAAACGCTAATAGCCCTTCCCCGAAGAGTTGGTCAAAACCTTCAGCATTGATCGTTATCTTGTGAGAATGCAGTACGATGGTACCACAGATTTAATGGGTGATCTCATGGTTAAGTCAGTCATGAGAAAATCTTTCGACACCTTCAGAAAAATACTTCGAGAACAAAAATTGGATTCTTATTTCACGAAAAACTGTTTTGGGCAATATCTTGATTTGCCGGAGGATAACAATGCTCGTTTCCAGATGAAAATGGTATATGATCTTCTCAAGCGCAGGTTTATTTATGAAAACAAAGATAAGATGGATGAGGTGTGGATAAATTACTGTGGCATGCCTATTTGTTTTGGTTGGAAGGAGTTTGCCATAGTTACCGGACTAAAATGTTATCCTCCTTTTCCTTCTCAAGTTATACCTACTCTGACCCAAAAAAAGCACCCCGCACACCCAAAAAAAGCACAGGAAAGTCGAGTGATCGTGATGACCTGGTATCCATTATTAGTCCAAGCTTCAAAAACAAAAATCTGATAGAAGCGTTGAAAGGTAAAGGACTTTCAAAGAAGCACAAGCAATCATTGTGCTTGGTTGTGTTTGTACATAATGTTTTTTAGGCGAGAGACGTTAACAACAACATAAGCCTCGATTTAATAAATTTCTCCAAGAATCTTGAGACATTTAACATCTATCCTTGGGGTTATGAAAGCTTCAAAATGACTGTCGAATATTTGTTGTCTCCGTTAACGCCAAAAACAGTCAACTTATATGGCTTTCCATGGACCTTCATGGTAAATATTTTTTTTATCATGATATGATTCATTATTTTTTTATTCAATAATGCTTTTGATTTATTAGCATTATGTTATAGGCTTGGACATTTGAAGTCATTCCTTATTTGAGACAACAAGTGAACTACCAGAAAGAAGTTTCTTGTCCAAGAATTTTGAGATGGTTGTCGGCCAAAACCGATAAAAGTGCAAAATTTCTTAATCTTTTCAATCCTCTCAAGAAAGCAGTAAGTCCAATTCTATTCAAGTTTTTGTTTTAATTAATGATTAAATGATTTCATCATCATTCTTAATATATGTACCGATTTATTTTAGATTGTCCATCTGTGTCTTGTTCCGACCAACCCAGAGTTGAAGATGTCATTTTTTCTTACTTTACGGTCTGTGCAAACTTTATCGGACCCTAAGATCGTTGATGGAACAAAAATAGAATTGTTTGGAGCAACAACCATCACAAGAAAAATAATTTTGGAGGGTAGGGCTAATGATGCTCCTCTTACAGTTTTTAAAACAAGAAGCCATTATGATTATGATCATAATGGTTGTACAGATTTTTCTCCAGATTTTTCCACATCTAGCAAATGTTCTGCATGCAAATGTCAAGACTGCAAGGCGAAACACGATGGAGTGATTAATGGTATTAATGCACTAATTGCTTCTGTAAAGAAAATGACATCTAAGAGGGGTGTCATTCCATCAAAGAGGATTTCATATCTAGACATGCCACTAGAGATCAAGGCGGCTAAGAGGAGAAGGAAAGACACTTCCAAGGCATCATCAAGCATAAAAAAAAAAGCAAGATTGCAACGCTTTTGTCTTTGTCTTGCACCGATGTTCAGTGTGTAAGGGCCACAGGAGAGCAGCATGAGCTGAAGAGGGTGAATGTACATCATCTGTTCCAAAAAACAAACAGGCACATATCTGTTTCAATAGATGATAAATCTACTGAAAATTATCAAACAGATATATACATCTGTTCCAGCTGTTGTCTAACCTGTTGCATCAGATTCGTTCTTTGTTTCAACAAATGAGTCTTATGTTGCAACAGATGGGTCATCTGTTCAAAATTATCGTACTGCTCTGATTTACCTGTTCGAATTTGTCCCAAAAGATAATCCATCTGATGCAACATAAGACTCATCTGTTGCAACAGATAGACAATCTGTTGTATATCTCTACTTATCATTAACAATTCTGGCTTTCTAGGTGGATGTCACGATCAATGATTATCCTCTGGTCATAACACGGTACTTAGAGACATAAGTGATCTCAAGCTAACCTATGGCCTGGCATGACACTTAGAATACAGTATAAAAGTGAATGACACTGTGCGGAAGCTTAAGTTAGAATGATTTATGAATAATCAAAACCAAATGTTAGTATTTAAAACAAAACAAAAATCAGTCAACATAACAAAAAACTAAACATCTATTGTCTGTCTGAAAGCTTCTACTAAGACAAGTTGTTGGGACAAGCCCCCAGCTAACTCTAATTGTTTGAAACTAACTCTAATTGTTTGAAACTAACATGTAGATAAAAATGAAATATCGATACTAGTCCTCAAATGATGAGGACTCACCAAAACACAACTGCTGAAGTGATGTTGAATCAAGCTAACCGCGATCAGGATGTTAAACGTCCGAACCTATATTATAAGACAATATAGCACAAAGGAAAGTATGTGATCAATAATTTGAATGTACTGAGCATGTGGGATACGCACAACATTGTATGAACTGAATATGCTAAAGATGACATGACGAGCGAAAAAATGGAGTTGAAATATATAAACTAATGCAATGACCAAGTAATAAACATGCAATTGTAAAATAGGATACAAAGACTGATTACAAGATCATGCAAGGTCTAAGTCTGAACTGTGTGAGGTTTTTGTAACCGACATAAACCATGTGAGCAACATGAAATTCAACCTGTAACACAAGTTGGGTGGGTGTTCTATACCTTGCCAAGAGTACGAATCATGATTAACATGAATTCAATCATGAGCCCATCAAGGGCAAGGGAGACACTTTCAATTGGTGAGGATCCCTTTAACCTACGGTGGCACATAGTTTGGGGCTTGATGTTGGTTTTTAGCTTTGAAATTGGAGAAATAATAGAGAAAAAGTTGGAGAAAAATAAAATACGGCAATAGTATTGTCAAAGGAAATTATTTTATTAATAACTTAAAACATGTATTTATAGCTAAATTTCTAACTACACTCCAATTTAAATTGGGATAACTAATTCTTATTCAAATAATAAAGGGACAAGTAATTCCTAAGTCACATAGGACTCTAATAATTAAAAACTACTAAAAATATCTATTCCTACTTTATTTCTGAGACATATTTTCAACAATCCTCCTTGGATCAGAAATTGTCTCGACTTCGGGTGAATTTGACCTCTTGAATAAATCTGTCAATTCATCTTTGTTCTTGCATGGCTTATGTGCATTGTCTATTGGATTAAATATGCAAATTTTGTCTCTCATGTCAACTTGTAAAATCTCATGATTAGTAGAATCAAATATTCGATAATAGTTATCTCCAAACAATAGTTTAAATCCTTCTTCCATTAGCTGGCCAACACTTAACAAACTTTTGTCAATATCGGGCACGTAAAGGATATTTGAAATTATTTTTGTACCTGAAACTGTTTTGATTGCAACATTCCCTTTTTCTTCTGCAGGAATATAGTCACCATTCCCAATTCTGATTGTCTTATTTTTCAAGGCAAAAATTTTTTAAAAAGAGTTTTGTCATATGTCATGTGGTTTGTACAAACCACTATCAATCATCCAAAAATCAAATTTTTATGTTGAAGAATATGTTGCCACAAATAAGTGATGTTCTTCTTCTTTGGTGACTTGGGCATCTGCTTCATATTTTTTAGATTTCTTTTTGCAAATCACGGCTTCATGACCAAATTGATTACAAATCTTGCATTGTGCATCTGATCTCTTCCAATATTTAAATGGAGGATGACCTATTTTTCCACAGTGCTGGCAAGGTGGGTAATTTTTTCTTAAATTATTACCCTTGCTTTGAGTCTTGTGGTTGGCTGCCAAAGCTCCTTCAACCATACCATCCTGCCTCATAAGCCTCCTTTGCTCTTGCACCTGCAACGTATTTAACAATTCTGTCAAGGTAATCTTGGATAGATCTTTTGTGTTTTTCAAGGTAGTTATTGATACTTCGTATCTTTCAGGCACAGTAACAAGAATTTTTTCAACAATTCTCGAATCTTTAAATTTTGTGCCAAGAAATCTTACCTTGTTAACAATGCCAAAAAGACGGTCTGAGTACTCTTTGACGGTCTCAGATTCCTTCATCTTTTGCAATTCGAATTCCCTTATTAGATTCAACACCTTTATGCCTCGTATTCTTTCATCTCCTGTATATTCTTCCTTCAAATAATCTCAAATTTCTTTTGTTGATTTAAAGACCATAATTCTCGTGAAAATTGTTGGAGAAACACTAGCAAACAAAATCGTTTTTGATTTTCTTTTCCTTTTGACCTTTGATCTTAGCTATCGTAGGATTATCGGGCAGCGGAAGAACCCATAATCCTCGTCCACGGCCTCCCATAGATCTAAGGCCTCAAGATAAGTCTCCATTCTTACAGCCCAAAGATGGTAATTCTCACCATCAAAGACAGGAGGAGCTATTTGAGAAAAGTTATTTTCAGAATTCATCTATCACAGATCCCTCAAGAAATTGGTGCTCTGATACCAATTATTGGTTTTTAGCTTTGAAATTGGAGAAATAACAGAGAAAGAGTTGGAGAAAAATAAAATACGGCAATAGTATTGTCAAAGGAAATTATTTTATTAATAACTCAAAACATGTATGTAGAGCTAAATTTCTAACTACAATCCAATTTAAATTAGGATAGCTAATTCCTATTCAAATAATAAAGGGACAACTAATTCACTAATTCCTAAGTCACATAGCACTCTAATAATTAAAAACTACTAAAAATATCTATTCCTACTTTATTTCTGAGACATATTTTCAACACTTGGGTTATCTGAATCAGTGTCCTTTCGGTGCTAAGTACTACTCTCAAATGAAAGTAAATTGATATACTGAAATGCTCAACAACATGACGTTTTGAAACTGAAGATAAGTTTTATCTGAAAGAATTCTAAATCATGAAAACTAAAAGAATAAGTATTACACTGACAATGCATGGTACCTATATTGCTTGGACTCTTCAAAAGTGTCAATGGGTGAGTGCCGAATTCTTCAAAAGTAGTGTATTTTTGGAGAATCCAACACGGATGCGGCATCAAAAGTGAAGAGTCCGTGCATAATACCCTAGATCATCGAGTGCTCATAACCCGCTATCTCAGACGAGTACAACTACTAATGGCAATTCCATGAACTAAACGTAATAAGGAATTTCACAACTCAAGTCCAAAAAAAAATGGGGCGACGTTAATGCTCCAACAGTGTTGGGTGAATGTCGGATCTTTTGGAGAACCCTTGATATCATATCTTACGTAAATTATTACAATTTATAATTTTGGAAGAAAGATAAGGGATGGTCGAAATATATACGGAAGTGTTAGCATCTTGAAAGGCACTATAGAATATATGAGTTTTGCTGGAAAGGCTAACATTTCTGAAGATGTTTATATATCATGACCAGTGACATCCTAATTGGTCCTGCCATTGGAGGTAATTTTGTGCAATATCTATTTCAATATCAATGGGGGTTCTACCATAAGTATGTCGATATGCTAATATTTTTATTATTTTTAATATTTGAGATAAGAGTTGAGATAAATGACAATCTTAATAAGTCAAAAATGTATTTGAACGAAGCAAATGATACTTTTGTTGTGGTTATTTCCCAAAGTAATTGTTTTGGTCATTGTGATTGACTGGGTGATAAGACTTTATGTGAATAAAACAGAAAAAAAAAAAGAGAAGGGAAAAGACAGAAATGACACTTCATATCAAACAAATTTCACGAAAATAATCATGGAATTTAAATTCCACTTTCTAGTCATTTCAATTTAATGCCTTGTTTTATACAGTTTTTAGACACCTTCTATACAGATTCTATACATTATCAAATACATATACATATTCTATATAAAAATTATATAATTTTGATACACGATTTATACAATAATTATACAATTGTTTTTATACATTTTATACAACTATGCGCTTTCTATACAATTTCTATACATTATCTTATACATATACATATTCTATACAAAAAATATATAATTTTGATACATAATTTATACAATAATTATACAACTTTTTTACACATTTTATACAACAGTTATATAATTTTTATACGCATTCTATACAATTTTTTGTATATATTTTATACATATACATATTTGATAGAACTATACAATTTCTATACATATATCTTATATAATACATATTCTATATTACAATTATACCGTTTTTATACAATTATATTTAATTATTATTTTTAAATAATAAAAAAACCAGAATATTAATTATTAGTTTTAAACAACAACAAAAAAAAAAGAATATTTTTCAGTTAAAAAATTTATAGCAAAAAAAAACTAAGTAAAGAGCCGAATGACCCAAGTTGGAAAGACTGAAAATGGCCAAATGGCTCAACGACCATAAAATGGAAATTATTTTGCCGACCGGACACCTAATGTCCATATGCCCAAACTTGGGCTATTAATTTTAAAATGGGTCATAGGGTGTCTTTTTTCCTAACAAAAATTATAGCTTACACCTAAGTCAACGGAGGAGAAGAATTTATTTATGGGAAAATTTCAGAAATAGTAATTATAGAGCCTTAATTATAACTTTTATAGCAACAGTTTCATAATTACGAAAAATAACAAATTGTATTTTGTATTTAAGTAAATTGTTGTTATACAAATACATATACAACAAGATTTATTGTCTTGTTTTACTCAAATTAGTTGAGTTAAATAAGGAATAAGTATC